>NW_027077925.1:0-300000 GCF_963930625.1 Muntiacus reevesi
GTGATTCCCACCTAATTCCCACGTGATTGACACGTGATTCCCACGTGATTCGCACGTGATTGACACGTGATTCCCACGTGATTCCCACGTGATTGACCTGTGATTCCCTCGTGATTGCCACGTGAATGACACGTGATTCCCACGTGAGTCCCATGTGATTAACACATGATTCCCACGTGATTCCCACGTGAGTCCAATGTGATTGACACATGATTCCAACGTGATTTACACGTGATTCCCACATGATTCCCACATGATTCCCACGTGAGTCCAATGTGACTGACACATGATTCCCACGTGATTTACACGTGATTACCACGTGATTCCCACGTGATTCTCACGTGATTCCCATGTGATTGACACGTGATTCCCACGTGATTGACACGTGATTCCCACGTGATTCCCACGTGATTGACACATTCCCACGTGATTACCACGTGATTGACACGTGATTCCCACGGGATTCCCACGTGACTCCCTCGTGATTCCCACGTGATTGACACGTAATTCCCACGTGATTCCCACGTGATTGACACATTCCCACGTGATTCCAACGGGATTGACACGTGATTACCACGGGATTCTCACGTGACTCCCTCGTGATTCCCATGTGATTGACACGTGATTCCCACCTTATTCCCACGTGATTGACACGTGATTGCTACGTGTTTTCCACGTGATTCCCACGTCATTGACACATTCCCACGTGATTCCCACGTGATTGACACGTAATTCCAACGGGATTCTCACGTGACTCCCTCGTGATTCACACGTGATTGACACGTGATTCCCACGTGATTCCCACGTGATTGAAACATTCCCACGTGATTCCCACGTGATTGACACGTGATTCCCATGGGATTCCCACGTGACTCCCTCGTGATTCCCATGTGATTGACACGTGATTCCCACCTTATTCCCACGTGATTGACACGTGATTCCCATGTGATTCCGACGTGATTGACACATTCCCACGTGATTCCCACGTGATTGACACGTGATTCCCACGTGATTCCCACGTGATTGACACGTGATTCCCAAGGGATTCCCACGTGATTAACACGTGATTCCCACGTGATTCCCACGTGATTGACACGTGATTCCCACGTGATTCCCACGTGATTCCTCGTGATTGACACGTGATTCCCACGTGATTCCCACGTGATTGACACGTGACTCCCCCGTGATTCCCACGTGATTAACACGTGATTCCCACGTGATTCCCACGTGATTGACACGTGATTCCCACGTGATTCCCACGTGATTCCTCGTGATTGACACGTGATTCCCACGTGATTCCCACGTGATTGACACGTGACTCCCCCGTGATTCCCACGTGATTAACAGCTGATTCCCACGTGATTTCCACGTGATTACCATGTGATTGACATGTGATTTCCACGTGATTCCCACGTGAATGGCACTTGATTCCCACGTGATTCCCACGTTATTGACACGTGATTCCCCCGTGATTCCCACATGATTGACACGTGGTTCCCACGTGATTCCCACGTGATTGACACGTTATCCCCACGTGATTAAAACGTGATTCCCCCTTGATTCCCACGTGAATCACACGTGATTCCCACGTGATTCCCACCTGATTGACACGTGATTCCCACGTGATTCCCACGTGATTGACACGTGATTCCCAAGGGATTCCCACGTGATTGACCCGTGATTCGCACGTGATTGACACCTGATTCCCACGTGATTCCCACGTGATTGACACATTCCCACGTGATTCCCACGTGATTGACACGTGATTCCCACGGGAATCCAACGTGACACCCTCGTGATTCCCACGTGATTGACACGTGATTCCAACCTAATTCCCACGTGATTGACACGTGATTCCCACGTCATTCCCACGTGATTCCCACGTAAATGACAATTGATTCCCACATGATTCCCACGTGATTGACACATTCCCACGTGATTCCCACGTGATTGACACGTGATTCCCACGTGAGTCCAATGTGATTGACACATGATTCCCACGTGATTTACACGTGTTCCCATGTGATTCCCACGTGATTCTCACGTGATTCCCATGTGATTGACACGTGATTCCCACGTGATTGACAGGTGATTTCCACGGGATTCCCAGGTGACTCCCTCGTGATTCCCACGTGATTGACACGTGATTCCCAGCTAATTCCCACGTGATTGACATGTGATTCCCACGTGATTGACACGTGATTCCCACGGGATTCCCACGTGACTCCCTCGTGATTCCCACGTGATTGACACGTGATTCCCACCTATTTCCCACGTGATTGACACGTGATTCCCACGTGATTGACACATTCCCTCGTGATTCCCACGTGATTGACACGTGATTCCCACGGGATTCCCACGTGACTCCCTCGTGATTCCCACGTGAGTGACACGTGATTCCCACCTAATTCCCACGTGTTTGACACGTGATTCCCACGTGATTACCACGTGATTGACACATTCCCACGTGATTCCCACGTGATGGTCACCTGATTCCCACGGGCTTCCCACGTGACTCCCTCATGTTTCCTACGTGATTGACACGTGATTCCCACCTAATTCCTACGTGATTGACACGTGAGTCCCACGGGATTCCCACATGACTCCCTCGTGATTCCCACGTGATTGACACGTGATTCCCACCTATTTCCCACGTGATTGACACGTGATTCCCACGTGATTCCCACGTGATTGACACATTCCCTCGTGATTCCCACGTGATTGACACGTGATTCCCACGGGATTCCCACGTGACTCCCTCGTGATTCCCACGTGATTGACACGTGATTCCCACCTAATTCCCACGTGTTTGACATGTGATCTCACGTGAGTCCCAGGTGATTGACACATGATTCCCACGTGATTTACACGTGATTCCCACGTGATTCCCTCGTGATTCCCACGTGATTCTCACGTGATTCTCATGTCATTGACACGTGATTCCCACGTGATTGACACGTGATTCCCACATAATTCCCACGTGATTGACACGTGATTCCCACGTGATACCCACGTGATTGACACATTCCCACGTGATTCCCCCGTGATTGACACGTGATTCCCACGGGATTCCCACTTGACTCCCTCGTGATTCCCACGTGATTGACACGTGATTCCCACCTAATTCCCACGTGATTGACACGTGATTCCCACGTGATTGACACGTGATTCCCATGTGATTCCCACGTGATTCCCACGTGAATCCCATGTGATTGACACATGATTCCCACGTGTTTCCCACGTGATTGACACATTCCCACGTGATTCCCACGTGATTGACACGTGATTCCCACGGGATTCCCACGTGAATCCCTCGTGATTCCCACGTGATTGACACGTGATTCCCACCTAATTCCCAAGTGTTTGACACGTGATTCCCACGTGAGTCCCATGTGATTGACACATGATTGCGACGTGATTCCCACGTGATTGACACATTCCCACGTTTTTCCCCCGTGATTGACACGTGATTCCCACGGGATTCCCACGTGACTCCGTCGTGATTCCCACGTGATTGACACGTGATTCCCACCTAATTCCCACGTGATTGACACGTGATTCCCACCTAATTCCCACGTGATTGACACGTGATTCCCACGTGATTCCCACGTGATTGACACGTGACTCCCCCGTGATTCCCACGTGATTAACACCTGATTCCCACGTGATTTCCACGTGATTACCACGTGATTGACACGTGATTTTCACGTGATTCCCATGTGAATGGCACTTGATTCCCACGTGATTCCCACGTGATTGACACGTGATTTTCACGTGATTCCCACGTGAATCACACGTGATTCCCACGTGATTCCCACCTGATTGACACGTGATTCCCACGTGATTCCCACGTGATTGACACGTGATTCCCAAGGGATTCCCACGTGATTGTCCCGTGATTCGCACGTGATTGACACCTGATTCCCACGTGATTCCCACGTGATTGACACATTCCCACGTGATTCCCACGTGATTGACACGTGATTCCCACGGGAATCCAACGTGACACCCTCGTGATTCCCACGTGATTGACACGTGATTCCAACCTAATTCACACGTGATTGACACGTGATTCCCACGTCATTCCCACGTGATTCCCACGTAAATGACAAGTGATTCCCACATGATTCCCACGTGATTGACACATTCCCACGTGATTCCCACGTGATTGACACGTGATTCCCACGTGAGTCCCATGTGATTGACACATGATTCCCACGTGATTTACCCGTGAATCCCACGTGATTCCCACGTGATTCACATGTGATTCCCATGTGATTGACACGTGATTCCCACGTGATTGACAGTTGATTTCCACGGGATTCCCAGGTGACTCCCTCGTGATTCCCACGTGATTGACACGTGATTCCCACCTAATTCCCACGTGCTTGACACGTGATTCCCATGTGATTCCCACGTGATTGACACGTGATTCCCACGTGACTCCCATGTGATTGACACATGATTCCCACGTGTTTCCCACGTGATTCACACATTCCCACGTGATTCCCACGTGATTGACACGTGATTCCCACGGGATTCCCACGTGAATCCCTCGTGATTCCCACGTGATTGACACGTGATCCCCACCTAATTCCCACGTGTTTGACACGTGATTCCCTCGGGATTCCCACGTGACTCCGTCGTGATTCCCACGTGATTGACACGTGATTCCCACCTAATTCCCACGTGATTGACACGTGATTCCCACCTAATTCCCACATGATTGACACGTGATTCCCATGTGATTCCCACGTGATTGACACGTGACTCCCCCGTGATTCCCACGTGATTAACACCTGATTCCCACGTGATTTCCACGTGATTACCACGTGATTGTCAAGTGATTCCCACTTGATTCTCACATGATTTCCTCGTCATTGACACGTGATTCCAACGTGATTCTCACGTGATTGACAAGTGATTCCCACGTGATTCTCAAGTGACTCCCACGTGATTCCCACGTGATTGACACGTGATTCCCCCGTGATTCCCACATGATTGACACGAGGTTCCCACGTGATTCCCACGTGACTAACACGTTATCCCCACGTGATTAAAACGTGATTCCCCCTTGATTCCCACGTGATTGACACGTGATTCCCACGTGATTCCCACGTGATTGACACGTGATTCCCCCGTGATTCCCACATGATTGACACGTGGTTCCCACGTGATTCCCACGTGATTGACACGTGATTCCCCCGTGATTCCCACATGATTGACACGTGGTTCCCACGTGATTCCGACGTGATTAACACGTTATCCCCACGTGATTAAAACGTGATTCCCCCTTGATTCCCACGTGAATCACACGTGATTCCCACGTGATTCCCACCTGATTGACACGTGATTCCCACGTGATTGACACGTGATTACCACGGGATTCCCAGGTGACTCCCTCGTGTTTCCCTCGTGATTGACACGTGATTCCCACCTAATTCCCACGTGATTGACACGTGATTCCCACGTTATTCCCACGTGATTGACACGTGATTCCCAGGTGATTCCCACGTGATTGACACGTGATCACGTCGTGATTGCCACGTGATTGACACGTGATTCCCACGTGAGTCCCATGTGATTGACACATGATTCCCACGTGATTCCCACTTGATTGACACATTCCCACGTGATTCCCACGTGATTGACACGTGATTCCCACGGGATTCCCACGTGACTCCCTCGTGATTTCCACGTGAATGACACGTGATTCCCACCTAATTACCCTGTGTTTGACAAGTGATTCCCACGTGATTCCCACGTGATTGACACGTGATTCCCACCTTATTCCCACGTGATTGACACGCGATTTCCACGTGATTCCCAGGTAATTGACACATTCCGACGTGATTCCCACGTGATTGACACGTGATTCCCACGGGATTCACACGTGACTCCCTCGTGATTCCCACGTGATTGACACGTGATTCCCACCTAATTCCCACGTGTTTGACACGTGATTCCCACCTGATTCTCACGTGACTCCCACGTGATTGGCACGTGATTCCCACGGGATTCCCACGTGATTCCCTCGTGATTCCCACGTGATTGACACGTGATTCCCACCTAATTCCCACGTGTTTGACACGTGATTCCCACGTGATTCCCACGTGATTGACACATTCCCACGTGATTCCCACGTGATTGACACGTGATTCCCAAGGGATTCCCACGTGACTCCCTCGTGATTCCCATGTGATTGACACGTGATTCCAACATAATTCCCACGTGATTGACACGTGAATCCCAAGTGAATCCCACGTGATTGACACGTGATTCCCACGTGAGTCCCATGTGATTGACACATGATTCCCACTTGATTTACACGTGATTCCCACGGTATTCCCATGTGACTCCCTCGTGATTCCCACGTGATTGACACTTGATTCCAACCTAATTCCCACGTGATTGACATGTGACTCCCTCGTGATTGCCACGTGATTTACACGTGATTCCAACCTAATTCCCACGTGATTGACATGTGATTCCCTCGTGATTCCAACCTAATTACCACGTGATTGACACGTGATTCCCACGTGATTCCCACGAGATTGACACGTGATTCCCACGTGATTCCCACGTGATTGACACGTGATTCCCTCGTGATTGCCACGTGACTGACACGTGATTCCCACGTGAGTCCCATGTGATTGACACATGATTCCCACGTGATTTACACGTGATTACCACGTGATTCCCACGTGATTCTCACGTGATTCCCCTGTGATTGACACGTGATTACCACGTGATTAACAGGTGACTCCCACGGGATTCCAACGTGACTCCCTCGTGATTCCCACGTGATTGATACGTGATTTCCACCTAATTCCCACGTGATTGCCACGTGATTCCCACGTGATTCCCACGTGATTGACACATTCCCACGTGATTCCCACGTGATTGACACGTGACTCCCACGAGATTCCCACGTGACTCCCTCGTGATTCCCACGTGATTTACACGTGATTACCCCGTGATTCCCACGTGATTCTCACGTGATTCCCCTGTGATTGACACGTGATTCCCACGTGATTGACAGGTGACTCCCACGGGATTCCCACGTGACTCCCTCGTGATTCCCACGTGATTGACACGTGATTCCCACCTTATTCCCACGTGATTGACACGTGATTCCCACGTGATTCCCACGTAATTGACACATTCCCACGTGATTCCCACGTGATTGACACGTGATTCCCACGGGATTCCCACGTGA
This sequence comes from Muntiacus reevesi, assembly GCF_963930625.1. NCBI lineage: Eukaryota > Metazoa > Chordata > Mammalia > Artiodactyla > Cervidae > Muntiacus > Muntiacus reevesi. Next base: position 7,220 of record NW_027077925.1, read on the forward strand.
CTCCCTCGTGATTCCCACGTGATTGACACGTGATTCCCACCTAATTAACAAGTGGTTGACACGTGATTCCCACCTGATTCCCACGTGATTGACACATTCCCACGTGATTCCCACGTGATTGACACGTGATTCCCACGGGATTCCCAGGTGACTCCCTCGTGTTTCCCTCGTGATTGACACGTGATTCCCACCTAATTCCCACGTGATTGACACGTGATTCCCACGTGATTCCCACGTGATTGACACGTTATTCCCACGTGATTCCCACGTGATTGACACGTAATTCCCTCGTGATTGCCACGTGATTGCCACGTGATTCCCACGTGAGTTCCATGTGATTGACACATGATTCCCACGTAAATGACAAGTGATTCCCACATGATTCCCACGTGATTGATACATTCCCACGTGATTCCCACGTGATTGACACGTGATCCCACGTGAGTCCCATGTGATTAACACATGATTCCCACGTGATTTACACGTGATTCCCACGTGATTCCCACGTGATTCTCACGTGATTCCAATGTGATTGACACGTGATTCCCACGTGATTGACAGGTGATTCCCACGGGATTCCCATGTGACTCCCTCGTGAGTCCCACGTGATTGACACGGGATTCCCACCTAATTCCCACGTGATTGACACGTGATTCCCACGTGATTCCCACGTGATTGACACATTCCCACGTGATTCCCCCTTGATTGACACGTGATTCCCAAGGGATTCCCACATGACTCCCTCGTGATTCCCACGTGATTGACACGTGGTTCCCACCTAATTTCCACGTGATTGACACGTGATTCCCACGTGATTCCCACGTGATTGACACGTGATTCCCTCGTGATTGCCAAGTGATTGACACATGATTCCCACGTGAGTCCCATGTGATTGACACATGATTCCAACGTGATTCCCACGTGAGTCCCATGTGATTGACACATGATTCCCACATGATTTACACGTGATTCCCACGTGATTCCCATGTGATTCTCACGTGATTGCCATGTGATTGACCCGTGATTCCCACGTGATTGCCACGTGATTCCCACGTGATTCCCACGTGATTGACACATTCCCACGTGATTCCCACGTGATTGACACGTGATTCCCACGGGATTCCCACGTGACTCCCTCGTGATTCCCACGTGATTAACACGTGATTCCCACGTGATTCCCACGTGATTGACACCTTCCCACGTGATTCCCACGTGATTGACACGTGATTCCCACGGGATTTCAACGTGACTCCCTCGTGATTCCCACGTGATTGACACGTGATTCCCACCTAATTCCCACGTGATTGACACGTGATTCCCACGTGATTCCCACGTGATTGACACGTGATTCCCACGGGATTCCCACGTGACTCCCTCGTGATTCCCACGTTATTGACACGTGATTCCAACCTAATTCCCCCGTGATTGACACGTGATTCCCATGTCATACCCACGTGATTCCCACGTAAATGACAAGTGATTCCCACATGATTCCCACGTGATTGACACATTCCCACGTGATACCCACGTGATTGACACGTGATTCCCACTTGATTGACACGTGATTCCCACGTGATTCCCACGTGATTCCCATGTGATTTCCATGTGATTGCCATGTGATTGACACGTGATTCCCACGTGATACCCACGTGATTGACACGTGATTCCCACTTGATTGACACGTGATTCCCACGTGATTCCCACGTGATTCCCATGTGATTCCCATGTGATTGCCACGTGATTGACACGTGATTCCCACGTGATTCCCACGTGATTGATACGTGATTCCCACGTGAGTCCCATGTGATTGACACATGATTCCCACGTGATTTACACGTGATTCCCACGTGATTCCCACGTGATTCTCACGTGACTCCCATGTGATTGACACGTGATTCCCACGTGATTGACAGGTGATTTCCACGGGATTCCCACGTGACTCCCTCGTGATTCCCATGTGATTGACATGTGATTCCCACCTAATTCCCACGTGATTGACACGTGATTCCCACGTGATTCCCACGTGATTGACACATTGCCACGTGATTCCCCCTTGATTGACACGTGATTCCCAAGGGATTCCCATGTGACTCCCTCGTGACTCCCACGTGATTGACACGTGATTTCCACCTAATTCCCACGTGATTGACACGTGATTCCCACGTGATTCCCACGTGATTGACACGTGATTCCCACGTGATTCCCACGTGATTGACACGTGATTCCCTCGTGATTGCCACCTGATTGACACAGGATTCCCACGTGAGTCCCATGTGATTGACACATGATTCCCACGTGATTCCCACGTGATTCTCACGTGATTCCCATGTGATTGACACGTGATTCCCACGTGATTGACAGGTGATTCCCACAGGATTCCCACGTGACTCCGTCGTGATTCCCACGTGATTGACAAGTATTCCCACCTAATTCCGACGTGATTGACACGTGATTCCCACGTGATTGACACATTCCCACGTGATTCCCACGTGATTGACACGTGATTCCCACGGGATTCCCACGTGATTAACACGTGATTCCCACGTGATTCCCACGTGATTGACACGTGATTCCCACCTAATTCCCACGTGATTGACACGTGATTCCCACGTGATTCTCACGTGATTGACACATTCCCACGTGATTCCCACGTGATTGGCACATGATTCCCACGGGATTCCCTCATGATTCCCTCGTGATTCCCACGTGATTGACACGTGATTCCCACCTAATTCCCACGTGTTTGACATGTGATTCCCACGTGATTCCCACGTGATTGACACATTCCCACGTGATTCCCACGTATATAACAAGTGATTCCCACATGATTCCCACGTGATTGACATATTCCCACGTGATTCCCACGTGATTGACACGTGATTCCCACGTGAGTCCCATGTGATTGACACATGATTCCCACGTGATTTACACGTGATTCCCACGTGATTCCCACGTGATTCTCACGTGATTCCCATGTGATTGACACGTGATTCTCACGTGATTGACAGGTGATTCCCACGGGATTCCCACGTGACTTCCTCGTGATTCCCACGTGATTGATACGTGATTCCCACCTAATTCCCACGTGATTGACACGTGATTCCCACGTGATTCCCACGTGATTGACACATTGCCACGTGATTCCCCCTTGATTGACACGTGATTCCCAAGGGATTTCAATGTGACTCCCTCGTGACTCCCACGTGATTGACACGTGATTCCCACCTAATTCCCACGTGATTGACACGTGATTCCCACGTGATTCCCACGTGATTGACACGTGATTCCCACGTGATTCCCACGTGATTGACACGTTATTCCCTCGTGATTGCCACGTGATTGACACAGGATTCCCACGTGAGTCCCATGTGATTGACACATGATTCCCACGTGATTCCCACGTGATTCCCACGTGATTCCCACGTGATTCTCACGTGATTCCCATGTGATTGACACGTGATTCCCACGTGATTGACAGGTGATTCCCACAGGATTCCCACGTGACTCCGTCGTGATTCCCACGTGATTGACAAGTATTCCCACCTAATTCCCACGTGATTGACACATTCCCACGTGATTCCCACGTGATTGACACGTGATTCCCACGGGATTCCCACGTGATTTACACGTGATTCCCACGTGATTCGCACGTGATTGACACGTGATTCCCACCTAATTCCCACGTGATTGACACGTGATTCCCACGTGATTCTCACGTGATTGACACATTCCCACGTGATTCCCACGTGATTGGCACATGATTCCCACGGGATTCCCTCATGATTCCCTCGTGATTCCCACGTGATTGACACGTGATTCCCACCTAATTCCCACGTGTTTGACATGTGATTCCCACGTGATTCCCACGTGATTGACACATTCCCACGTTATTCCCACGTAATTGACACGTGATTCCCACGGGATTCCCACGTGACTCCCTCGTGATTCCCACGTGATTGACACGTGATTCCAACCTAATTTCCACGTGATTGACACGTGATTTCCACGTGATATTCACGTGATTGACACGTGATTCCCACGTGAGTCCCATGTGATTGACACATGATTCCCACGTGATTTACACGTGATTCCCACGGGATTCCCACGTGACTCCCTCGTGATTCCCACGTGATTGACACATGATTCCAACCTAATTCCCACGTGATTGACATGTTACTCCCTAGTGATTGCCACGTGATTGACACGTGACTCCAACCTAATTCCCACGTGATTGACACGTGATTCCCTCGTGATTCCCACGTGATTCTCACGTGATTCCAACGTGATTGACACGTGATTCTCTCGTGATTCCCACGTGATTGACACGTGATTCCCCCGTAATTCCCACGTGATTTACAGGTGATTCCCTCGTGATTCCCACGTGATTGACACGTGATTCCCACGTGATTGACACTTGATTCCCACCTGATTCGCACGTGATTGACACGTGATTCCCTCGTGATTTCCATGTGATTGACACCTGATTCCCACGTGAGTCCCACGTGATTGACACATGATTCCCACGTGATTTCCACGTGATTTACACGTGATTTCCACGTGCTTCCCCCGTGATTCCCATGTGATTGACAGGTTATTCCTACGTGATTTTCACGTGATTGACACGTGATTCCCGCATCATTCCCCCATGATACCCACGTAAATGACAAGTGATTCCCACATGATTCCCACGTGATTGACACATTCCCACGTGATTCCCACGTGATTGACACGTGATTCACACGGGATTCCCACGTGACTCCCTCGTGATTTCCACGTGATTGACACGTGATTCCCACGTCATACCCACGTGATTCCCACGTAAATGACAAGTGATTCCCACATGATTCCCACGTGATTAACACATTCCCACGTGATTCCCACGTGATTGACACGTGATTCCCACGTGAGTCCCATGTGATTGACACATGATTCCCACGTGATTTACAAGTGATTCCCACATGATTCCCACGTGATTCTCACGTGATTCCCTTGTGATTGACACGTGATTCCCACGTGATTGACAGGTGATTCCCACGGGATTCCCACGTGACTCCCTCGTGATTCCCACCTGATTGACACGTGATCCCCACGTGATTCCCACGTGATTGACACATTGCCTCGTGATTCCCCCTTGATTGACTCGTGATTCCCAAGGGATTCCCACGTGACTCCCTCGTGACTCCCACGTGATTGACACGTGATTCCCACCTAATTCCCACGTGATTCCCACGTGATTGACACGTGATTTCCTCGTGATTGCCACGTGATTGACACATGATTCCCATGTGAGTCCCATGTGATTGATACATGATTCTCACGTGATTCCCACGTGAGTCCCATGTGATTGACACATGCTTCCCACGTGATTCTCACGTGATTCCCACGTGATTCTCACGTGATTCCCATGTGATTGACACGTGATTCCCACGTGATTGACAGGTGATTCCCACAGGATTCCCACGTGACTCCGTCGTGATTGCCACCTGATTGACAAGTATTCCCACCTAATTCCCAAGTGATTGACACTGATTCCCACGTGATTGACACATTCCCACGTGATTTCCACGTGATTAACACGTGATTCCCCTGTGACTGACACGTGATTCCCACGTGATTCCCACATGGTTCCTCGTGATTGACACTTGATTCGCACGTGATTCCCACGGGATTGACATGTGATTCCCACGTGATTCCCACGTGATTGACACGTGATTCCCTCGTGATTGCCACGTGATTGACACATGATTCCCACGTGAGTCCCATGTGATTGACACATGATTCTCACGTGATTCCCACATGATTCCCACGTGATTGACACATTCCCACGTGATTCCCATGTGATTGACACGTGATTCACACGGGATTCCCACGTGACTCCCTCATGATTTCCACGTGATTGACACGTGATTCCCACGTCATTCCCACGTGATTCCCCCGTAAATGACAAGTGATTCCCACATGATCCCACGTGATTGACACATTCCCACGTGATTCCCACGTGATTGACACGTGATTCCCATGTGAGTCCCATGTGATTGACACATGATTCCCACGTGATTTACACGTGATTCCCACATGATTCCCACGTGATTCTCACGTGATTCCCATGTGATTGACACGTGATTCCCACGTGATTGACAGGTGATTCCCACGGGATTCCCACGTGACTCCCTCGTGATTCCCACGTGATTGACACGTGATTCCCACCTAATTCCCACGTGATTGACACGTGATTCCCACGTGTTTCCCACATGATTGACACATTCCCACGTTTTTCCCCCTTGATTGACACGTGATTCCCAAGGGATTCCCACGTGACTCCCTCGTGAATCCCACGTGATTGACACGTGATTCCCACCTAATTCCCACGTGATTGACACGTGATTCCCACGTGATTCCCACGTGATTGACACGTGATTCCCAACTAATTCCCACGTGATTGACACATTCCCACGTGATTCCCACGTGATTGGCACATGATTCCCACGGGATTCCCTCATGATTCCCTCGTGATTCCCACGTGATTGACACGTGATTCCCATGTGATTCCCACGTGATTGACACATTCACACGTGATTCCCCCTTGATTGACACGTGATTCCCAAGGGATTCCCACGTGACTCCCTCGTGTTTCCCACGTAATTGACACCTGATTCCCACGTGATTCCCACGTGATTGACACGTGATTCCCTCGTGATTGCCACGTGATTGACACATGATTCCCACGTGAGTCCCATGTGATTGACACATGATTCTCACGTGATTCACACGTGAGTCCCATGTGATTGACACATGATTCCCACGTGATTTACACGTCATTCCCAAGTGATTCCCACGTGATTCCCATGTGATTGACACGTGATTCCCACGTGATTGACACGTGATTCCCACCTAATTCCCACGTGATTGACACGTGATTCTCATGTGATTGACACATACCCACGTGATTACCACATGATTGACACGTGATTCCCACGGGATTCCCACGTGACTCCCCCGTGATTCCCACGTGATTGACAAGTGATTCCCACCTTATCCCCACGTGATTGACACGTGATTCCCACGTGATTCCCACGTGATTGACACGTGATTCCCACGGGATTCCCACGTGACTCCCTCGTGATTCCCACGTGATTGACACGTGATTCCCACCTAATTCCAACGTGTTTGACACGTGATTCACACCTGATTCCCACGTGATTGACACATTCCCACGTGATTCCCACGTGATTGACACGTGATACCCACGGGATTCCCACGTGAGTCACTCATGATTCCCACGTGATTGACACGTGATTCCCACGTGATTCGCACGTGATTGACACATTCCCACGTGATTCCCACGTGATTGACACGTGATTCCCACGGGATTTCTACGTGACTCACTTGTGATTCCCACGTGATTGACACGTGATTCCCGCGGGATTCCCACGTGACTCCCTCATGATTCCCACGTGATTGACACGTGATTCCCACGTGATTCGCACGTGATTGACACATTCCCACGTGATTCCCACGTGATTGACACGTGATTCCCCCGGGATTTCTACGTGACTCACTTGTGATTCCCACGTGATTGACACGTGATTCCCACGGGATTCCCACGTGACTCCCTCATGATTCCCACGTGATTGACACGTGATTCCCACGTGATTCGCACGTGATTGACACATTCCCACGTGATTCCCACGTGATTGACACGTGATTCCCACAGAATTCCCACGTGACTCCCTCATGATTCCCACGTGATTGACACGTGATTCCCACGTGATTCGCACGTGATTGACACATTCCCACGTGATTCCCACGTGATTGACACGTGATTCCCCCGGGATTCCTACGTGACTCACTTGTGATTCCCACGTGATTGACACGTGATTCCCACCTAATTCCCACGTGTTTGACACGTGATTCCCACCTGAATCCCACGTGATTGACACATTCCCACGTGATTCCCACGTGATTGACACGTGATTCCCACGGGATTCCCACATGACTCCCTCATGATTCCCACGTGATTGACACGTGATTCCCACGTGATTCGCACGTGATTGACACATTCCCACGTGATTCCCACGTGATTGACACGTGATTCCCACGGGATTTCTACGTGACTCACTTGTGATTCCCACGTGATTGACACGTGATTCCCACCTAATTCCCACGTAATTGACAAGTGATTCCCACGTGATTCTCACGTGATTGACACATTCCAACGTGATTCCCACGTGATTGACACGTGATTCCCACGGGATTCCCACGTGATTCTCACGTGATTCCCATGTGATTGACACGTGATTCCCACGTGATTGACAGGTGATTCCCACGGGATTCCCACGTGACTCCCTCGTGATTCCCACGTGATTGACACGTGATTCCCACCTAATTCCCACGTGATTGACACGTGATTCCCACGTGTTTCCCACATGATTGACACATTCCCACGTTTTTCCCCCTTGATTGACACGTGATTCCCAAGGGATTCCCACGTGACTCCCTCGTGAATCCCACGTGATTGACACGTGATTCCCACCTAATTCCCACCTGATTGACACGTGATTCCCACGTGATTCCCACGTGATTGACACGTGATTCCCAACTAATTCCCACGTGATTGACACATTCCCACGTGATTCCCACGTGATTGGCACATGATTCCCACGGGATTCCCTCATGATTCCCTCGTGATTCCCACGTGATTGACACGTGATTCCCATGTGAGTCCCATGTGATTGACACATGATTCCCACGTGATTTACACGTGATTCCCACGTGATTCCCATGTGATTGACAGGTGATTCCCACGTGATTCCCACGTGATTGACACGTGATTCCCACGTGATTCCCACGTGATTCCCATGTGATTGACAGGTGATTCCCACGTGATTCCCACGTGATTGACACGTGATTCCCACGTGATTGACACGTGATTCCCACCTGATTCGCACGTGATTGACACGTGATTCCCTCGTCATTCCCACGTGATTGACACGTGATTCCCACGTGATTTCCACGTGATTTACACGTGATTCCCACGTGCTTCCCACGTGATTCCCATGTGATTGACAGGTGATTCCCACGTGATTCCCACGTGATTGACACGTGATTCCCACGTGATTCCCACGTGATTCCCATGTGATTGACTGGTGATTCCCACGTGATTCCCACGTGATTGACAAGTGATTCCCACGGGATTCCCACGTGACTCCCTCGTGATTCCCACGTGATTGACACGTGATTCCCACCTAATTTCCACGTGATTGACACGTGATTCCCACGTGATTCCCACGTGATTGACACGTGATTCCCACGTGAGTCCCATGTGATTGACACATGATTCCCACGTGATTTACACGTGACTCCCTCGTGATTCCCACGTGATTGACACGTGATTCCCACGTGATTCCCACGTGATTGACAAGTGATTCCCACGGGATTCCCACGTGACTCCCTCGTGATTCCCACGTGATTGACACGTGATTCCCACCTAATTCCCACGTGATTGACACGTGATTCCCACGTGATTCCCACGTGATTGACACATTCACACGTGATTCCCCCTTGATTGACACGTGATTCCCAAGGGATTCCCACGTGACTCCCTCGTGACACCCACGTGATTGACACGTGATTCCCACCTAATTCCCACGTGATTGACACGTAATTCCCATGTGATTCCCACGTGATTGACACATTCACACGTGATTCCCCCTTGATTGACACGTGATTCCCAAGGGATTCCCACGTGACTCCCTCGTGTTTCCCACGTGATTGACACGTGATTCCCACGTGATTCCCACGTGATTGACACGTGATTCCCTCGTGATTGCCACGTGATTGACACATGATTCCCACGTGAGTCCCATGTGATTGACACATGATTCTCACGTGATTCACACGTGAGTCCCATGTGATTGACACATGATTCCCACGTGATTTACACGTCATTCCCAAGTGATTCCCACGTGATTCCCATGTGATTGACACGTGATTCCCACGTGATTGACACGTGATTCCCACCTAATTCCCACGTGATTGACACGTGATTCTCATGTGATTGACACATACCCACGTGATTACCACATGATTGACACGTGATTCCCACGGGATTCCCACGTGACTCCCTCGTGATTCCCACGTGATTGACACGTGATTCCCACGTGATTCCCACGTGATTGACACGTGATTCCCACGGGATTCCCACGTGACTCCCTCGTGATTCCCACGTGATTGACACGTGATTCCCACCTAATTCCAACGTGTTTGACACGTGATTCACACCTGATTCCCACGTGATTGACACATTCCGACGTGATTCCCACGTGATTGACACATGATACCCACGGGATTCCCACGTGAGTCCCTCATGATTCCCACGTGATTGACACGTGATTCCCACGTGATTCGCACGTGATTGACACATTCCCACGTGATTCCCACGTGATTGACACGTGATTCCCACGGGATTTCTACGTGACTCACTTGTGATTCCCACGTGATTGACACGTGATTCCCGCGGGATTCCCACGTGACTCCCTCATGATTCCCACGTGATTGACACGTGATTCCCACGTGATTCGCACGTGATTGACACATTCCCACGTGATTCCCACGTGATTGACACGTGATTCCCCCGGGATTTCTACGTGACTCACTTGTGATTCCCACGTGATTGACACGTGATTCCCACGGGATTCCCACGTGACTCCCTCATGATTCCCTCGTGATTGACACGTGATTCCCACGTGATTCGCACGTGATTGACACATTCCCACGTGATTCCCACGTGATTGACACGTGATTCCCACGGGATTCCCACGTGACTCCCTCATGATTCCCACGTGATTGACACGTGATTCCCACGTGATTCGCACGTGTTTGACACATTCCCACGTGATTCCCACGTGATTGACACGTGATTCCCCCGGGATTTCTCCGTGACTCACTTGTGATTCCCACGTGATTGACACGTGATTCCCACCTAATTCCCACGTGTTTGACACGTGATTCCCACCTGAATCCCACGTGATTGACACATTCCCACGTGATTCCCACGTGATTGACACGTGATTCCCACGGGATTCCCACATGACTCCCTCATGATTCCCACGTGATTGACACGTGATTCCCACGTGATTCGCACGTGATTGACACATTCCCACGTGATTCCCACGTGATTGACACGTGATTCCCACGGGATTTCTACGTGACTCACTTGTGATTCCCACGTGATTGACACGTGATTCCCACCTAATTCCCACGTAATTGACAAGTGATTCCCACGTGATTCTCACGTGATTGACACATTCCAACGTGATTCCCACGTGATTGACACGTGATTCCCACGGGATTCCCACGTGACTCCCTCATGATTCCCACGTGATTGACACGTGATTCCCACGTGATTCGCACGTGATTGAAACATTCCCACGTCATTCCCACGTGATTGACACGTGATTCCCACGGGATTTCTACGTGACTCACTTGTGATTCCCACGAGATTGAAACGTGATTCCCACCTAATTCCCACGTGTTTGACACGTGATTCCCACCTGATTCCCACGTGATTGACACATTCTCTCGTGATTCCCACGTGATTGACACGTGATTCCCACGGGATTCCCACGTGACTCCCTCGTGATTCCCACGTGACTCCCTCGTGATTCCCACGTGATTAACACGTGATTCCCACGTGATTCCCACGTGTTTGACACCTTCCCACGTGATTCCCACGTGATAGACACGTGATTTCCACGGGATTTCAACGTGACTCCCTCGTGATTCCCACGTGATTGACACGTGATTCCCACCTAATTCCCACGAGATTGACACGTGATTCCCACGTGATTCCCACGTGATTGACACATTCCCATGTGATTCCCACGTGATTGTCACCTGATTCCCACGGGATTCACACGTGACTCCCTCGTGATTAACACGTGTTTGACACGTGATTCCCACATGATTAAAACGTGATTCCCCTTGATTTCCAAGTGATTGACACCTGATTTCCACGTGATTCCCACCTGATTGACACGTCATTCCCACGTGATTCCCTCGAGATTTCCACATAATTCCCACGTGATTGACACGTGATTCCCACGTGATTAAAACGTGATTTCCCCTTTGTTCCCACGTGATTGACACGTGATTCCCAAGGGATTCCCCCGTGACTCCCTCGTGATTCCCACGTGATTGACACGTGATTCCCACCTAATTCCCACGTGATTGACACTTGATTCCCACGGGATTCCCACGTGACTCCCTCGTGATTATCACGTGATTGACACGTGATTCCCACCTAATTCCCACGTGATTGACAAGTGATTCACATGTGATTCCGACGTGATTGACACATTCCCACGTGATTCCCACGTGATTGACACGTGATTCCCACGGGATTCCCACGTGACTCCCTCGTGATTCCCACGTGATTAACACGTGATTCCCACGTGATTCCCACGTGATTGACACGTGATTCCCACGTGATTCCCACGTGATTCCTCGTGATTGACACTTGATTCGCACGTGATTCCCACGGGATTGACACGTGATTCCCACATGATTCCAACGTAATTACCACGTGATTCGAACTTGACTCTCACGTGATTCCCACGTGATTGACACGTGATTCCCTCGTGATTCCCACGTGATTGACACGTCATTCCCATGTGATTCCCACGTGATTGACACGTGATTCCCACGTGATTCCCACGTGATTCTTACGATATCGACACGTGATTCCCACGTGATTCCCACGTGAGTCCCATGTGATTGACACATGATTCCCACGTGATTTACACGTGATTCCCACGGTATTCCCACGTGACTCCCTCGTGATTCCCACGTGATTGACACTTGATTCCAACCTAATTCCCACGTGATTGACATGTGACTCCCTCGTGATTGCCACGTGATTGACACATGATTCCAACCTAATTCCCACGTGATTGACTCGTGATTCCCTCGTGATTCCCACGTGATTCTCACTTGATTCCTACGTGATTGACACGTGATTTCCGCCTAATTCCCACGTGATTGACACGTGATTCTCACGTGATTCCCACGTGATTGACACATTCCCACGTGATTACCACGTGATTGACACGTGATTCCCACGGGATTCCCACGTGACTCCCTCGTGATTACCACGTGATTGACACGTGATTGCCACATAATTCCCACATGATTGACACATTCCCACGTGATTACCACGTGATTGACACGTGAATCCCACGGGATTCAAACGTGACTCCCTCGTGATTCCCACGTGAGTCCCATGTGATTGACACATGATTCCCACGTGATTTACACGTGATTCCCACGTGATTCCCACGTGATTCTCACGTGATTCACATGTGATTGACTCGTGATTCCCAAGTGATTGACAGGTGATTCCCAAGGGAATCCCAGGTGACTCCCTCGTGATTCCCACGTGATTGACACGTGATTCCCACCTAATTCGCACGTGATTGACACGTGATTCCCACGTGATTCCCACATGATTGACGAATTCCCATGTGATTCCCCCGTGATTGACACATGATTCCCACGGGACTCCCACGTGACTCCCTCGTGATTCCCACGTGATTTACACGTGATTCCCACCTAATTCCCACGTGATTGACACGTGATTCCCACGTGATTCCCACGTGATTGACACGTGATTCCCACGTGATTCCCACGTGATTGACCTGTGATTCCCTCATGATTGCCACGTGAATGACACGTGATTCCCACGTGAGTCCCATGTGATTAACACATGATTCCCACGTGATTCCCACGTGAGTCCAATGTGATTGACACATGATTCCAACGTGATTTACACGTGATTCCCACGTGATTCCCACATGATTCCCACGTGAGTCCAATGTGACTGACACATGATTCCCACGTGATTTACACGTGATTACCACGTGATTCCCACGTGATTCTCACGTGATTCCCATGTGATTGACACGTGATTCCCACGTGATTGACACGTGATTCCCACGTGATTCCCACGTGATTGACACATTCCCACGTGATTACCACGTGATTGACACGTGATTCCCACGGGATTCCCACGTGACTCCCTCGTGATTCCCACGTGATTGACACGTAATTCCCACGTGATTCCCACGTGATTGACACATTCCCACGTGATTCCAACGGGATTGACACGTGATTACCACGGGATTCCCACGTGATTGAAACATTCCCACGTGATTCCCACGTGATTGACACGTGATTCCCACGGGATTCCCACGTGACTCCCTCGTGATTCCCATGTGATTGACACGTGATTCCCACCTTATTCCCACGTGATTGACACGTGATTCCTACGTGTTTTCCACGTGATTCCCACGTTGTTGACACGTGATTCCCACATGAATCCCACGTGATTACCACGTGATGGACACGTGATTCCCACGGGATTCCCACGTGACTCCCTCGTGATTCCCATGTGATTGACACGTGATTCCCACCTTATTCCCACGTGATTGACACGTGATTCCTACGTGTTTTCCACGTGATTCCCACGTTGTTGACACGTGATTCCCACATGAATCCCACGTGATTACCACGTGATGGACACGTGATTCCCACGGGATTCCCACGTGACTCCCTCATGATTCCCACATGATTGACACGTGAGTCCCACGTGATTCGCACGTGATTGACACATTCCCACGTGATTCCCACGTGATTGACATGTGATTCCCACGGGATTTGTACGTGACTCACTTGTGATTCCCACGTGATTGACACGTGATTCCCACGGGATTGACAAGTATTCCCACCTAATTCCCACGTGATTGACACGTGATTCCCACGTGATTCCCACGTGATTGACACGTGATTCCCACGTGATTCCCACGTGACTCCCTCGTGATTATCACGTGATTGACACGTGATTCCCACCTAATACCCACGTGATTGACAAGTGATTCCCATGTGATTCCGACGTGATTGACACATTCCCACCTGATTCCCACGTGATTCACAGGTGATTCCCACGGGATTCCCACGTGACTCCCTCGTGATTATCACGTGATTGACACGTGATTCCCACCTAATTCCCACGTGATTGACAAGTGATTCCCATGTGATTCCGACGTGATTGACACATTCCCACGTGATTCCCACGTGATTGACACGTGATTCCCACGGGATTCCCACGTGACTCCCTCGTGATTCCCACGTGATTAACACGTGATTCCCACGTGATTCCCACGTGATTGACACGTGATTCCCACGTGATTCCCACGTGATTCCTCGTGATTGACACGTGATTCCCACGTGATTCCCACGTGATTGACACGTGACTCCCCCGTGATTCCCACGTGATTAACAGCTGATTCCCACGTGATTTCCACGTGATTACCATGTGATTGACATGTGATTTCCACGTGATTCCCACGTGAATGGCACTTGATTCCCACGTGATTCCCACGTGATTGACAAGTGATTCCCACGTGATTCTCACATGATTTCCTCGTGATTGACACGTGATTCCAACGTGATTCTCACGTGATTGACACGTGATTCCCCCGTGATTCCCACGTGATTCCCACGTTATTGACACGTGATTCCCCCGTGATTCCCACATGATTGACACGTGGTTCCCACGTGATTCCCACGTGATTGACACGTTATCCCCACGTGATTAAAACGTGATTCCCCCTTGATTCCCACGTGAATCACACGTGATTCCCACGTGATTCCCACCTGATTGACACGTGATTCCCACGTGATTGACACGTGATTCCCAAGGGATTCCCACGTGATTGACCCGTGATTCGCACGTGATTGACACCTGATTCCCACGTGATTCCCACGTGATTGACACATTCCCACGTGATTCCCACGTGATTGACACGTGATTCCCACGGGAATCCAACGTGACACCCTCGTGATTCCCACGTGATTGACACGTGATTCCAACCTAATTCCCACGTGATTGACACGTGATTCCCACGTCATTCCCACGTGATTCCCACGTAAATGACAATTGATTCCCACATGATTCCCACGTGATTGACACATTCCCACGTGATTCCCACGTGATTGACACGTGATTCCCACGTGAGTCCAATGTGATTGACACATGATTCCCACGTGATTTACAGGTGTTCCCATGTGATTCCCACGTGATTCTCACGTGATTCCCATGTGATTGACACGTGATTCCCACGTGATTGACAGGTGATTTCCACGGGATTCCCAGGTGACTCCCTCGTGATTCCCACGTGATTGACACGTGATTCCCAGCTAATTCCCACGTGATTGACATGTGATTCCCACGTGATTGACACGTGATTCCCACGGGATTCCCACGTGACTCCCTCGTGATTCCCACGTGATTGACACGTGATTTCCACCTATTTCCCACGTGATTGACACGTGATTCCCACGTGATTGACACATTCCTTCGTGATTCCCACGTGATTGACACGTGATTCCCACGGGATTCCCACGTGACTCCCTCGTGATTCCCACGTGAGTGACACGTGATTCCCACCTAATTCCCACGTGTTTGACACGTGATTCCCACGTGATTACCACGTGATTGACACATTCCCACGTGATTCCCACGTGATGGTCACCTGATTCCCACGGGCTTCCCACGTGACTCCCTCATGTTTCCTACGTGATTGACACGTGATTCCCACCTAATTCCTACGTGATTGACACGTGAGTCCCACGGGATTCCCACATGACTCTCTCGTGATTCCCACGTGATTGACACGTGATTCCCACCTATTTCCCACGTGATTGACACGTGATTCCCACGTGATTCCCACGTGATTGACACATTCCCTCGTGATTCCCACGTGATTGACACGTGATTCCCACGGGATTCCCACGTGACTCCCTCGTGATTCCCACGTGATTGACACGTGATTCCCACCAGTTCCCACGTGTTTGACACGTGATCCCACGTGAGTCCCAGGTGATTGACACATGATTCCCACGTGATTTACACGTGATTCCCACGTGATTCCCTCGTGATTCCCACGTGATTCTCACGTGATTCTCATGTCATTGACACGTGATTCCCACGTGATTGACACGTGATTCCCACATAATTCCCACGTGATTGACACGTGATTCCCACGTGATACCCACGTGATTGACACATTCCCACGTGATTCCCCCGTGATTGACACGTGATTCCCACGGGATTCCCACGTGACTACCTCGTGATTCCCACGTGATTGACACGTGATTCCCACCTAATTCCCACGTGATTGACACGTGATTCCCACGTGATTGACACGTGATTCCCATGTGATTCCCACGTGATTCCCACGTGAATCCCATGTGATTGACACATGATTCCCACGTGTTTCCCACGTGATTGACACATTCCCACGTGATTCCCACGTGATTGACAGGTGATTCCCACGGGATTCCCACGTGAATCCCTCGTGATTCCCACGTGATTGACACGTGATTCCCACCTAATTCCCAAGTGTTTGACACGTGAATCCCACGTGAGTTCCATGTGATTGACACATGATTGCGACGTGATTCCCACGTGATTGACACATTCCCACGTTTTTCCCCCGTGATTGACACGTGATTCCCACGGGATTCCCACGTGACTCCGTCGTGATTCCCACGTGATTGACACGTGATTCCCACCTAATTCCCACGTGATTGACACGTGATTCCCACCTAATTCCCACGTGATTGACACGTGATTCCCACGTGATTCCCACGTGATTGACACGTGACTCCCCCGTGATTCCCACGTGATTAACACCTGATTCCCACGTGATTTCCACGTGATTACCACGTGATTGACACGTGATTTTCACGTGATTCCCATGTGAATGGCACTTGATTCCCACGTGATTCCCACGTGATTGACACGTGATTTTCACGTGATTCCCACGTGATTCCCACCTGATTGACACGTGATTCCCACGTGATTCCCACGTGATTGACACGTGATTCCCAAGGGATTCCCACGTGATTGCCCCGTGATTCGCACGTGATTGACACCTGATTCCCACGTGATTCCCACGTGATTGACACATTCCCACGTATTTCCCACGTGATTGACACGTGATTCCCACGGGAATCCAACGTGACACCCTCGTGATTCCCACGTGATTGACACGTGATTCCAACCTAATTCACACGTGATTGACACGTGATTCCCACGTCATTCCCACGTGATTCCCACGTAAATGACAAGTGATTCCCACATGATTCCCACGTGATTGACACATTCCCACGTGATTCCCACGTGATTGACACGTGATTCCCACGTGAGTCCCATGTGATTGACACATGATTCCCACGTGATTTACCCGTGAATCCCACGTGATTCCCACGTGATTCTCATGTGATTCCCATGTGATTGACACGTGATTCCCACGTGATTGACAGTTGATTTCCACGGGATTCCCAGGTGACTCCCTCGTGATTCCCACGTGATTGACACGTGATTCCCACCTAATTCCCACGTGCTTGACACGTGATTCCCATGTGATTCCCACGTGATTGACACGTGATTCCTACGTGACTCCCATGTGATTGACACATGATTCCCACGTGTTTCCCACGTGATTCACACGTTCCCACGTGATTCCCACGTGATTGACACGTGATTCCCACGGGATTCCCACGTCAATCCCTCGTGATTCCCACGTGATTGACACGTGATTCCCACCTAATTCCCACGTGTTTGACACGTGATTCCCACGTGAGCCCCATGTGATTGACACATGAATGCGACGTGATTCCCACGTGATTGACACATTCCCACGTTTTTCCCCCGTGATTGACACGTGATTCCCTCGGGATTCCCACGTGACTCCGTCGTGATTCCCACGTGATTGACACGTGATTCCCACCTAATTCCCACGTGATTGACACGTGATTCCCACCTAATTCCCACATGATTGACACGTGATTCCCACCTAATTCCCACGTGATTGACACGTGATTCCCACGTGATTCCCATGTGATTGACACGTGACTCCCCCGTGATTCCCACGTGATTAACACCTGATTCCCACGTGATTTCCACGTGATTACCACGTGATTGTCAACTGATTCCCACTTGATTCTCACATGATTTCCTCGTCATTGACACGTGATTCCAACGTGATTCTCACGTGATTGACAAGTGATTTCCACGTGATTCTCAAGTGACTCCCACGTGATTCCCATGTGATTGACACGTGATTCCCCCGTGATTCCCACATGATTGACACGTGGTTCCCACGTGATTCCCACGTGACTAACACGTTATCCCCACGTGATTAAAACGTGATTCCCCCTTGATTCCCACGTGATTGACACGTGATTCCCACGTGATTCCCACGTGATTGACACGTGATTCCCCCGTGATTCCCACATGATTGACACGTGGTTCCCATGTGATTCCCACGTGATTGACACGTGATTCCCCCGTGATTCCCACATGATTGACACGTGGTTCCCACGTGATTCCGACGTGATTGACACGTTATCCCCACGTGATTAAAACGTGATTCCCCCTTGATTCCCACGTGAATCACACGTGATTCCCACGTGATTCCCACATGATTGACACGTGATTCACAAGTGATTCCCACGTGATTGACACGTGATTAACACGGGATTCCCAGGTGACTCCCTCGTGTTTCCCTCGTGATTGACACGTGATTCCCACCTAATTCCCACGTGATTGACACGTGATTCCCACGTGATTCCCACGTGATTGACATGTGATTCCCACGTGATTCCCACGTGATTGACACGTGATCACGTCGTGATTGCCACGTGATTGACACGTGATTCCCACGTGAGTCCCATGTGATTGACACATGATTCCCACGTGATTCCCACTTGATTGACACATTCCCACGTGATTCTCACGTGATTGACACGTGATTCCCACGGGATTCCCACGTGACTCCCTCGTGATTCCCACGTGAGTCCCATGTGATTGACACATGATTCCCACGTGATTTACACGTGATTCCCACGTGATTCCCACGTGATTCTCACGTGATTCACATGTGATTGACTCGTGATTCCCAAGTGATTGACAGGTGATTCCCAAGGGAATCCCAGGTGACTCCCTCGTGATTCCCACGTGATTGACACGTGATTCCCACCTAATTCGCACGTGATTGACACGTGATTCCCACGTGATTCCCACATGATTGACGAATTCCCATGTGATTCCCCCGTGATTGACACATGATTCCCACGGGACTCCCACGTGACTCCCTCGTGATTCCCACGTGATTTACACGTGATTCCCACCTAATTCCCACGTGATTGACACGTGATTCCCACGTGATTCCCACGTGATTGACACGTGATTCCCACGTGATTCCCACGTGATTGACCTGTGATTCCCTCGTGATTGCCACGTGAATGACACGTGATTCCCACGTGAGTCCCATGTGATTAACACATGATTCCCACGTGATTCCCACGTGAGTCCAATGTGATTGACACATGATTCCAACGTGATTTACACGTGATTCCCACGTGATTCCCACATGATTCCCACGTGAGTCCAATGTGACTGACACATGATTCCCACGTGATTTACACGTGATTACCACGTGATTCCCACGTGATTCTCACGTGATTCCCATGTGATTGACACGTGATTCCCACGTGATTGACACGTGATTCCCACGTGATTCCCACGTGATTGACACATTCCCACGTGATTACCACGTGATTGACACGTGATTCCCACGGGATTCCCACGTGACTCCCTCGTGATTCCCACGTGATTGACACGTAATTCCCACGTGATTCCCACGTGATTGACACATTCCCACGTGATTCCAACGGGATTGACACGTGATTACCACGGGATTCCCACGTGATTGAAACATTCCCACGTGATTCCCACGTGATTGACACGTGATTCCCACGGGATTCCCACGTGACTCCCTCGTGATTCCCATGTGATTGACACGTGATTCCCACCTTATTCCCACGTGATTGACACGTGATTCCTACGTGTTTTCCACGTGATTCCCACGTTGTTGACACGTGATTCCCACATGAATCCCACGTGATTACCACGTGATGGACACGTGATTCCCACGGGATTCCCACGTGACTCCCTCGTGATTCCCATGTGATTGACACGTGATTCCCACCTTATTCCCACGTGATTGACACGTGATTCCTACGTGTTTTCCACGTGA
This sequence comes from Muntiacus reevesi, assembly GCF_963930625.1. Classification (NCBI taxonomy): domain Eukaryota; kingdom Metazoa; phylum Chordata; class Mammalia; order Artiodactyla; family Cervidae; genus Muntiacus; species Muntiacus reevesi. Next base: position 28,381 of record NW_027077925.1, read on the forward strand.
TTCCCACGTTGTTGACACGTGATTCCCACATGAATCCCACGTGATTACCACGTGATGGACACGTGATTCCCACGGGATTCCCACGTGACTCCCTCATGATTCCCACATGATTGACACGTGAGTCCCACGTGATTCGCACGTGATTGACACATTCCCACGTGATTCCCACGTGATTGACATGTGATTCCCACGGGATTTGTACGTGACTCACTTGTGATTCCCACGTGATTGACACGTGATTCCCACGGGATTGACAAGTATTCCCACCTAATTCCCACGTGATTGACACGTGATTCCCACGTGATTCCCACGTGATTGACACGTGATTCCCACGTGATTCCCACGTGACTCCCTCGTGATTATCACGTGATTGACACGTGATTCCCACCTAATACCCACGTGATTGACAAGTGATTCCCATGTGATTCCGACGTGATTGACACATTCCCACCTGATTCCCACGTGATTCACAGGTGATTCCCACGGGATTCCCACGTGACTCCCTCGTGATTATCACGTGATTGACACGTGATTCCCACCTAATTCCCACGTGATTGACAAGTGATTCCCATGTGATTCCGACGTGATTGACACATTCCCACGTGATTCCCACGAGATTGACACGTGATTCCCACGGGATTCCCACGTGACTCCCTCGTGATTCCCACGTGATTAACACGTGATTCCCACGTGATTCCCACGTGATTGACACGTGATTCCCACGTGATTCCCACGTGATTCCTCGTGATTGACACGTGATTCCCACGTGATTCCCACGTGATTGACACGTGACTCCCCCGTGATTCCCACGTGATTAACAGCTGATTCCCACGTGATTTCCACGTGATTACCATGTGATTGACATGTGATTTCCACGTGATTCCCACGTGAATGGCACTTGATTCCCACGTGATTCCCACGTGATTGACAAGTGATTCCCACGTGATTCTCACATGATTTCCTCGTGATTGACACGTGATTCCAACGTGATTCTCACGTGATTGACACGTGATTCCCCCGTGATTCCCACGTGATTCCCACGTTATTGACACGTGATTCCCCCGTGATTCCCACATGATTGACACGTGGTTCCCACGTGATTCCCACGTGATTGACACGTTATCCCCACGTGATTAAAACGTGATTCCCCCTTGATTCCCACGTGAATCACACGTGATTCCCACGTGATTCCCACCTGATTGACACGTGATTCCCACGTGATTGACACGTGATTCCCAAGGGATTCCCACGTGATTGACCCGTGATTCGCACGTGATTGACACCTGATTCCCACGTGATTCCCACGTGATTGACACATTCCCACGTGATTCCCACGTGATTGACACGTGATTCCCACGGGAATCCAACGTGACACCCTCGTGATTCCCACGTGATTGACACGTGATTCCAACCTAATTCCCACGTGATTGACACGTGATTCCCACGTCATTCCCACGTGATTCCCACGTAAATGACAATTGATTCCCACATGATTCCCACGTGATTGACACATTCCCACGTGATTCCCACGTGATTGACACGTGATTCCCACGTGAGTCCAATGTGATTGACACATGATTCCCACGTGATTTACAGGTGTTCCCATGTGATTCCCACGTGATTCTCACGTGATTCCCATGTGATTGACACGTGATTCCCACGTGATTGACAGGTGATTTCCACGGGATTCCCAGGTGACTCCCTCGTGATTCCCACGTGATTGACACGTGATTCCCAGCTAATTCCCACGTGATTGACATGTGATTCCCACGTGATTGACACGTGATTCCCACGGGATTCCCACGTGACTCCCTCGTGATTCCCACGTGATTGACACGTGATTTCCACCTATTTCCCACGAGATTGACACGTGATTCCCACGTGATTGACACATTCCTTCGTGATTCCCACGTGATTGACACGTGATTCCCACGGGATTCCCACGTGACTCCCTCGTGATTCCCACGTGAGTGACACGTGATTCCCACCTAATTCCCACGTGTTTGACACGTGATTCCCACGTGATTACCACGTGATTGACACATTCCCACGTGATTCCCACGTGATGGTCACCTGATTCCCACGGGCTTCCCACGTGACTCCCTCATGTTTCCTACGTGATTGACACGTGATTCCCACCTAATTCCTACGTGATTGACACGTGAGTCCCACGGGATTCCCACATGACTCTCTCGTGATTCCCACGTGATTGACACGTGATTCCCACCTATTTCCCACGTGATTGACACGTGATTCCCACGTGATTCCCACGTGATTGACACATTCCCTCGTGATTCCCACGTGATTGACACGTGATTCCCACGGGATTCCCACGTGACTCCCTCGTGATTCCCACGTGATTGACACGTGATTCCCACCAGTTCCCACGTGTTTGACACGTGATCCCACGTGAGTCCCAGGTGATTGACACATGATTCCCACGTGATTTACACGTGATTCCCACGTGATTCCCTCGTGATTCCCACGTGATTCTCACGTGATTCTCATGTCATTGACACGTGATTCCCACGTGATTGACACGTGATTCCCACATAATTCCCACGTGATTGACACGTGATTCCCACGTGATACCCACGTGATTGACACATTCCCACGTGATTCCCCCGTGATTGACACGTGATTCCCACGGGATTCCCACGTGACTACCTCGTGATTCCCACGTGATTGACACGTGATTCCCACCTAATTCCCACGTGATTGACACGTGATTCCCACGTGATTGACACGTGATTCCCATGTGATTCCCACGTGATTCCCACGTGAATCCCATGTGATTGACACATGATTCCCACGTGTTTCCCACGTGATTGACACATTCCCACGTGATTCCCACGTGATTGACAGGTGATTCCCACGGGATTCCCACGTGAATCCCTCGTGATTCCCACGTGATTGACACGTGATTCCCACCTAATTCCCAAGTGTTTGACACGTGAATCCCACGTGAGTTCCATGTGATTGACACATGATTGCGACGTGATTCCCACGTGATTGACACATTCCCACGTTTTTCCCCCGTGATTGACACGTGATTCCCACGGGATTCCCACGTGACTCCGTCATGATTCCCACGTGATTGACACGTGATTCCCACCTAATTCCCACGTGATTGACACGTGATTCCCACCTAATTCCCACGTGATTGACACGTGATTCCCACGTGATTCCCACGTGATTGACACGTGACTCCCCCGTGATTCCCACGTGATTAACACCTGATTCCCACGTGATTTCCACGTGATTACCACGTGATTGACACGTGATTTTCACGTGATTCCCATGTGAATGGCACTTGATTCCCACGTGATTCCCACGTGATTGACACGTGATTTTCACGTGATTCCCACGTGATTCCCACCTGATTGACACGTGATTCCCACGTGATTCCCACGTGATTGACACGTGATTCCCAAGGGATTCCCACGTGATTGCCCCGTGATTCGCACGTGATTGACACCTGATTCCCACGTGATTCCCACGTGATTGACACATTCCCACGTATTTCCCACGTGATTGACACGTGATTCCCACGGGAATCCAACGTGACACCCTCGTGATTCCCACGTGATTGACACGTGATTCCAACCTAATTCACACGTGATTGACACGTGATTCCCACGTCATTCCCACGTGATTCCCACGTAAATGACAAGTGATTCCCACATGATTCCCACGTGATTGACACATTCCCACGTGATTCCCACGTGATTGACACGTGATTCCCACGTGAGTCCCATGTGATTGACACATGATTCCCACGTGATTTACCCGTGAATCCCACGTGATTCCCACGTGATTCTCATGTGATTCCCATGTGATTGACACGTGATTCCCACGTGATTGACAGTTGATTTCCACGGGATTCCCAGGTGACTCCCTCGTGATTCCCACGTGATTGACACGTGATTCCCACCTAATTCCCACGTGCTTGACACGTGATTCCCATGTGATTCCCACGTGATTGACACGTGATTCCTACGTGACTCCCATGTGATTGACACATGATTCCCACGTGTTTCCCACGTGATTCACACGTTCCCACGTGATTCCCACGTGATTGACACGTGATTCCCACGGGATTCCCACGTCAATCCCTCGTGATTCCCACGTGATTGACACGTGATTCCCACCTAATTCCCACGTGTTTGACACGTGATTCCCACGTGAGCCCCATGTGATTGACACATGAATGCGACGTGATTCCCACGTGATTGACACATTCCCACGTTTTTCCCCCGTGATTGACACGTGATTCCCTCGGGATTCCCACGTGACTCCGTCGTGATTCCCACGTGATTGACACGTGATTCCCACCTAATTCCCACGTGATTGACACGTGATTCCCACCTAATTCCCACATGATTGACACGTGATTCCCACCTAATTCCCACGTGATTGACACGTGATTCCCACGTGATTCCCATGTGATTGACACGTGACTCCCCCGTGATTCCCACGTGATTAACACCTGATTCCCACGTGATTTCCACGTGATTACCACGTGATTGTCAACTGATTCCCACTTGATTCTCACATGATTTCCTCGTCATTGACACGTGATTCCAACGTGATTCTCACGTGATTGACAAGTGATTTCCACGTGATTCTCAAGTGACTCCCACGTGATTCCCATGTGATTGACACGTGATTCCCCCGTGATTCCCACATGATTGACACGTGGTTCCCACGTGATTCCCACGTGACTAACACGTTATACCCACGTGATTAAAACGTGATTCCCCCTTGATTCCCACGTGATTGACACGTGATTCCCACGTGATTCCCACGTGATTGACACGTGATTCCCCCGTGATTCCCACATGATTGACACGTGGTTCCCATGTGATTCCCACGTGATTGACACGTGATTCCCCCGTGATTCCCACATGATTGACACGTGGTTCCCACGTGATTCCGACGTGATTGACACGTTATCCCCACGTGATTAAAACGTGATTCCCCCTTGATTCCCACGTGAATCACACGTGATTCCCACGTGATTCCCACATGATTGACACGTGATTCACAAGTGATTCCCACGTGATTGACACGTGATTAACACGGGATTCCCAGGTGACTCCCTCGTGTTTCCCTCGTGATTGACACGTGATTCCCACCTAATTCCCACGTGATTGACACGTGATTCCCACGTGATTCCCACGTGATTGACATGTGATTCCCACGTGATTCCCACGTGATTGACACGTGATCACGTCGTGATTGCCACGTGATTGACACGTGATTCCCACGTGAGTCCCATGTGATTGACACATGATTCCCACGTGATTCCCACTTGATTGACACATTCCCACGTGATTCCCACGTGATTGACACGTGATTCCCACGGGATTCCCACGTGACTCCCTCGTGATTTCCACGTGAATGACACGTGATTCCCACCTAATTACCCTGTGTTTGACAAGTGATTCACACGTGATTCCCACGTGATTGACACGTGATTCCCACCTTATTCCCACGTGATTGACACGCGATTTCCACGTGATTCCCAGGTAATTGACACATTCCGACGTGATTCCCACGTGATTGACACGTGATTCCCATGGGATTCACACGTGACTCCCTCGTGATTCCCACATGATTGACACGTGATTCCCACCTAATTCCCACGTGTTTGACACGTGATTCCCACCTGATTCTCACGTGACTCCCACGTGATTGGCACGTGATTCCCACGGGATTCCCACGTGATTCCCTCGTGATTCCCACGTGATTGACACGTGATTCCCACCTAATTCCCACGTGTTTGACACGTGATTCCCACGTGATTCCCACGTGATTGACACATTCCCACGTGATTCCCACGTGATTGACACGTGATTCCCAAGGGATTCTCACGTGACTCCCTCATGATTCCCACGTGATTGACACGTGATTCCCACTTGATTTACACGTGATTCCCACGGTATTCCCATGTGACTCCCTCGTGATTCCCACGTGATTTACACGTGATTCCAACCTAATTCCCACGTGATTGACATGTGATTCCCTCGTGATTCCAACCTAATTACCACGTGATTGACACGTGATTCCCACGTGATTCCCACGAGATTGACACGTGATTCCCACGTGATTCCCACGTGATTGACACGTGATTCCCTCGTGATTGCCACGTGACTGACACGTGATTCCCACGTGAGTCCCATGTGATTGACACATGATTCCCACGTGATTTACACGTGATTACCACGTGATTCCCACGTGATTCTCACGTGATTCCCCTGTGATTGACACGTGATTCCCACGTGATTGACAGGTGACTCCCACGGGATTCCAACGTGACTCCCTCGTGATTCCCACGTGATTGATACGTGATTTCCACCTAATTCCCACGTGATTGCCATGTGATTCCCACGTGATTCCCACGTGATTGACACATTCCCACGTGATTCCCACGTGATTGACACGTGACTCCCACGAGATTCCCACGTGACTCCCTCGTGATTCCCACGTGATTTACACGTGATTACCCCGTGATTCCCACGTGATTCTCACGTGATTCCCCTGTGATTGACACGTGATTCCCACGTGATTGACAGGTGACTCCCACGGGATTCCCACGTGACTCCCTCGTGATTCCCACGTGATTGACACGTGATTCCCACCTTATTCCCACGTGATTGACACGTGATTCCCAGGTGATTCCCACGTAATTGACACATTCCCACGTGATTCCCACGTGATTGACACGTGATTCCCACGGGATTCCCACGTGACTCCCTCGTGATTCCCACGTGATTGACACGTGATTCCCACCTAATTAACAAGTGGTTGACACGTGATTCCCACCTGATTCCCACGTGATTGACACATTCCCACGTGATTCCCACGTGATTGACACGTGATTCCCACGGGATTCCCAGGTGACTCCCTCGTGTTTCCCTCGTGATTGACACGTGATACCCACCTAATTCCCACGTGATTGACACGTGATTCCCACGTGATTCCCACGTGATTGACACGTTATTCCCACGTGATTCCCACGTGATTGACACGTAATTCCCTCGTGATTGCCACGTGATTGCCACGTGATTCCCACGTGAGTTCCATGTGATTGACACATGATTCCCACGTAAATGACAAGTGATTCCCACATGATTCCCACGTGATTGATACATTCCCACGTGATTCCCACGTGATTGACACGTGATCCCACGTGAGTCCCATGTGATTAACACATGATTCCCACGTGATTTACACGTGATTCCCACGTGATTCCCACGTGATTCTCACGTGATTCCAATGTGATTGACACGTGATTCCCACGTGATTGACAGGTGATTCCCACGGGATTCCCATGTGACTCCCTCGTGAGTCCCACGTGATTGACAGGGGATTCCCACCTAAATCCCACGTGATTGACACGTGATTCCCACGTGATTCCCACGTGATTGACACATTTCCACGTGATTCCCCCTTGATTGACACGTGATTCCCAAGGGATTCCCACATGACTCCCTCGTGATTCCCACGTGATTGACACGTGGTTCCCACCTAATTTCCACGTGATTGACACGTGATTCCCACGTGATTCCCACGTGATTGACACGTGATTCCCTCGTGATTGCCAAGTGATTGACACATGATTCCCACGTGAGTCCCATGTGATTGACACATGATTCCCACGTGATTCCCACTTGATTGACACATTCCCACGTGATTCCCACGTGATTGACACGTGATTCCCACGGGATTCCCACGTGACTCCCTCGTGATTTCCACGTGAATGACACGTGATTCCCACCTAATTACCCTGTGTTTGACAAGTGATTCACACGTGATTCCCACGTGATTGACACGTGATTCCCACCTTATTCCCACGTGATTGACACGCGATTTCCACGTGATTCCCAGGTAATTGACACATTCCGACGTGATTCCCACGTGATTGACACGTGATTCCCATGGGATTCACACGTGACTCCCTCGTGATTCCCACATGATTGACACGTGATTCCCACCTAATTCCCACGTGTTTGACACGTGATTCCCACCTGATTCTCACGTGACTCCCACGTGATTGGCACGTGATTCCCACGGGATTCCCACGTGATTCCCTCGTGATTCCCACGTGATTGACACGTGATTCCCACCTAATTCCCACGTGTTTGACACGTGATTCCCACGTGATTCCCACGTGATTGACACATTCCCACGTGATTCCCACGTGATTGACACGTGATTCCCAAGGGATTCTCACGTGACTCCCTCATGATTCCCACGTGATTGACACGTGATTCCCACTTGATTTACACGTGATTCCCACGGTATTCCCATGTGACTCCCTCGTGATTCCCACGTGATTTACACGTGATTCCAACCTAATTCCCACGTGATTGACATGTGATTCCCTCGTGATTCCAACCTAATTACCACGTGATTGACACGTGATTCCCACGTGATTCCCACGAGATTGACACGTGATTCCCACGTGATTCCCACGTGATTGACACGTGATTCCCTCGTGATTGCCACGTGACTGACACGTGATTCCCACGTGAGTCCCATGTGATTGACACATGATTCCCACGTGATTTACACGTGATTACCACGTGATTCCCACGTGATTCTCACGTGATTCCCCTGTGATTGACACGTGATTCCCACGTGATTGACAGGTGACTCCCACGGGATTCCAACGTGACTCCCTCGTGATTCCCACGTGATTGATACGTGATTTCCACCTAATTCCCACGTGATTGCCATGTGATTCCCACGTGATTCCCACGTGATTGACACATTCCCACGTGATTCCCACGTGATTGACACGTGACTCCCACGAGATTCCCACGTGACTCCCTCGTGATTCCCACGTGATTTACACGTGATTACCCCGTGATTCCCACGTGATTCTCACGTGATTCCCCTGTGATTGACACGTGATTCCCACGTGATTGACAGGTGACTCCCACGGGATTCCCACGTGACTCGCTCGTGATTCCCACGTGATTGACACGTGATTCCCACCTTATTCCCACGTGATTGACACGTGATTCCCAGGTGATTCCCACGTAATTGACACATTCCCACGTGATTCCCACGTGATTGACACGTGATTCCCACGGGATTCCCACGTGACTCCCTCGTGATTCCCACGTGATTGACACGTGATTCCCACCTAATTAACAAGTGGTTGACACGTGATTCCCACCTGATTCCCACGTGATTGACACATTCCCACGTGATTCCCACGTGATTGACACGTGATTCCCACGGGATTCCCAGGTGACTCCCTCGTGTTTCCCTCGTGATTGACACGTGATACCCACCTAATTCCAACGTGATTGACACGTGATTCCCAAATGATTCCCACGTGATCCCCACGTGATGATCACGTGATTCACACGTGATATCCACGTGAGTCCCACGTGATTCCCACATGATTCCCTCGTGATGCCCACGTGATGCCCATGTGATTGACACGTGATCCTCTCATGATTGACACGTGATTCCCACGTGATTCCCAGGTGATTCCCTCGTGATTGACATGTGATTCCCACGTGATTCCCATGTGATTGACACGTGATAGCTACGTGATTCCCACGTGATTGACATTTGATTTCTACGTGATTCCCACGTGAGTCCCACGTGATTGCCACGTTATTCCCACGTGACTCCCACGTGATTGACACGTGATTCCCACGTGATTACCACGTGATTCCCACGAGATTGACATATGATTCCCACGGGATTCCCACGTGATTCCCACGTGATTGACACGTGATTCCCACGTGATTAGCACGTGTTTTCCACGTTATTCCCACGTGATTCCCACGTTATTGACACGTCATTCCCACGTGATTCCCATGTGATTCTGACGTGATTGACACGTGATTACCACGTGATTCCCACGAGATTGACATATGATTCCCACGAGATTCCCACGTGATTCCCACGTGATTGACACGTGATTCCCACGTGATTAGCACGTGTTTTCCACGTTATACCCACGTGATTCCCACGTTATTGACACGTCATTCCCACGTGATTCCCATGTGATTCCGACGTGCTTGACACGTGATTCCCACGTGAATCCCAAATGATTGCCACGTCATTCCCACGTGATTCCCATGTGATTCCCACGTGATTGACACGTGATTCCCGCGTGATTCCCACGTGATACCCAGGTGACTGACACGTGATTCCCACGTGATTAGCACGTGTTTTCCACGTTATTCCCACGTGATTCCCACGTTATTGACACGTCATTCCCACGTGATTCCCATGTGATTCCGACGTGATTCCCACGTGATTACCACGTGATTCCCACGAGAATGACATATGATTCCCACATTATTCCCACGTGATTCCCACGTTATTGACACGTCATTCCCACGTGATTCCCATGTGATTCCGATGTGATTCCCACGTGATTACCACGTGATTCCCACGAGATTGACATATGATTCCCACGGGATTCCCACGTGATTCCCACGTGATTGACACGTGATTCCCACGTGATTAGCACGTGTTTTCCACGTTATTCCCACGTGATTCCCACGTTATTGACACGTCATTCCCACGTGATTCCCATGTGATTCTGACGTGATTGACACGTGATTCCCACGTGATTCCCAAATGATTGCCACGTCATTCCCACGTGATTCCCATGTGATTCCCACGTGATTGCCACGTGATTCCCACGTGATTGCCACGTGATTCCGATGTGATTGACACGTGATAACTACGTGATTCCCACGTGATTGACATTTGATTCCCACGTGATTGACACGTGATTCCCGCGTGATTCCCACGTGATACCCAGGTGACTGACACGTGATTCACACGTGATTCCCACGTGCTTCCCAGGTGATTCCCACGTGATACCCAGGTGACTGACACGTGATTCACACGTGATTCCCACGTGATTCCCAGGTGATTCCCACGTGATTTCCAGGTGATTTAAACGTGATTCCCACGTGATTCCCACGTGGTTGACACGTGATTCCCAAATGATTCCCTCGTGATTCCCACGTGATGCCCACGTGATTGACAAGTGATTCCCACGTGATTTCCCCGTGATTGACACGAGATTTCCACGTGATTCCCACGTGACTCCCAAGGGATTCCCACGTGATTGACAGGTGATTCCCACGTGACTCCCACGTGAATGACACGTGATTACCACGTGATTCCCAAGTGATTCCCTCGTGATTGAAACGTGATTCCCACGTGATTCCCACGTGATTGACACGTGATTCCCACGTGATTCCCACGTGACTCCCACGTGATTCCCACGTGATTGCCGGGTGATTCCAACGTGACTCCCACATGGTTGACACGTGATTCCCACGTGATTCCCACGTGATACCCACGTGACTGACACGTGATTTCCACGTGATTCCCACATGATTGAAACGTGATTCCCACGTGATTCCCACGTGATTCCTACGTGATTCCCACGTTATTGACATGTGACTCCCAGGTGAATCCCACGGGATTGACACATGATTTCCACGTGATTCCCACGAGACTCCCACGTGATTACCACGTGATTCCCATGTGATTGACACGTGATTCTCATGGGATTCCCACGTGATTCCCACGTGATTGACACGTGATTCCCACGTGATTCCCTCGTAATTGACACGTGATTCCCACATGATTCCCACGTGATTCCCACGTGATACCCACGTGATTGACACGTGATTCTCATGGTATTCCCACGTGATTCCCTCGTAATTGACACGTGATTCCACGTGATTCCCACGTGATTCCCACGTGATTCCCACGTGATTGACACGTGATTCCCACGTGATTCCCTCGTAATTGACACGTGATTCCCACGAGACTCCCACGTGATTACCACGTGATTCCCACGTGATTGACACGTGATTCTCATGGGATTCCCACGTGATTCCCTCGTAATTGACACGTGATTCCACGTGATTCCCACGTGATTCCCACGTGATTCCCACTTGATTGACACGTGATTCCCACGTGATTCCCACGTGATACCCTCGCGATTCCCACATGATTCCACGTGATTGACACGTGATTCCCATATGATTCCCACGTGATTGACACGTGATTCCTACGTGACTCCCACGTGATTCCCACGTGATTCCCACCTGACTCCCACGTGATTCCCAGGTGATTGATGCAAGGTTCCCACGTGATTCCCACGTGATTGCCACATTATTCCCACGTGATTCCCACGTGATTGACACGTGATTCCCACGTGATTCCCCCGAGATTCCCACGCGAATGACACGTGATTCTCAAGTGATTCCCACGTGTTTCCCACGTGATTCCCACGTGATTCCCACGTGATTCCCACTTGATTGACACATGTTTCCCACATGATTCCCACATGATTCCCACGTGATTCCCACTTGATTGACACATGTTTCCCATGTGATTCTCACGTGATTCCCAGGTGATTCCCACGTAATTGACACGTGATTCCACGTGATTCCAACGTGATTTAAACGTGATTCCCAAGTGATTCCCACGTGACTCCCTTGTGATTCACATGTGATTGACACGTGATTCCACGTGATTCCCACGTGATTCCCACGTGATTCCCACTTGATTGACACGTGATTCCCACGTGATTCCCACGTGAATGACACGTGATTCCCACGTGATTCCCACGTGTTTCCCACGTGATTGACACGTGATTCCCCCGTGATTCCCACGTGATTTTCACGTGATTCACACTTGATTCCCATGTGATTCCCACGTGATTCTCACGTGATTCCCACGTGATTGACACGTCATTCCCACGTGATTCCCACGTGATTTTCATGTGATTCACACTTGATTCCCACGTGATTCCCACGTGATTCATACGTGATTCCCACGTGATTGACACGTGATTGACACGTGATTCCCACGTGATTGTCACGTGATTCCCACGTGATTGACACGTGATTCCCACGAGATTCCCATGTGATTCCCACGTGATTGACACGTGATTCCCACGTGAATTCCACGTGATTCCCACATGATTCCCACGTGTTTGACACGTGATTCCCACGTGATTCACACGTGATTGACACGTGATTCCCTCGTGATTCCCACGTGATTGACACGTGATTTCCTCGTGATTCCCACGTGATTGACACGTGATTCCCACATGATTGACACGTGATTCCCACGAGATTCCCAAGTGATTCCCACGTGATTGACAAGTGATTCCACGTGATTCCCACGTGATTGACACGTGATTCCCACTTAACTCGCACGTGACTCCCAAGTTATTCCCAAATGATTGTCACGTCATTCTCTCGGGATGCCCACGTGATTCCCACGTGATTGACACGTGATTCCTAAGTGATTCCCTCGTGATTCACATGTGATTGTCACGTGATTACCAGGTGATTCTCACGTAATTCCCACGTGGTTCCCACGTGATTCCAACGTGATTGACACGTGATTCCCAAATGATTCCCACGTGATCCCCACGTGATGATCACGTGATTGACACGTGATATCCACGTGAGTCCCACGTGATTCCCACATGATACCCTCGTGATGCCCACGTGATGCCCATGTGATTGACACGTGATCCTCTCATGATTGACACGTTATTCCCACGTGATTCCCAGGTGATTCCCTCGTGATTGACACGTGATTCCCACGAGATTCCCAAGTGATTCCCACGTGATTGACAAGTGATTCCACGTGATTCCCACGTGATTGACACGTGATTCCCACTTAACTCGCACGTGACTCCCAAGTTATTCCCAAATGATTATCACGTCATTCTCTCGGGATGCCCACGTGATTCCCACGTGATTCCCACGTGATTCCCAGGTGATTCCCACGAGATTGACATATGATTCCCACGGGATTCCCAGGTGATTCCCACGTGATTGACACGTGATTCCCACGTGATTAGCACGTGTTTTCCACGTTATTCCCACGTGATTCCCACGTTATTGACACGTCATTCCCACGTGATTCCCATGTGATTCTGACGTGATTGACACGTGATTACCACGTGATTCCCACGAGATTGACATATGATTCCCACGAGATTCCCACGTGATTCCCACGTGATTGACACGTGATTCCCACGTGATTAGCAAGTGTTTTCCACGTTATTCCCACGTGATTCCCACGTTATTGACACGTCATTCCCACGTGATTCCCATGTGATTCCGACGTGATTCCCACGTGATTACCACGTGATTCCCACGAGATTGACATATGATTCCCACGGGATTCCCACGTGATTCCCTCGTGATTGACACGTGATTCCCACGTGATTAGCACGTGTTTTCCACGTTATTCCCACGTGATTCCCACGTTATTGACACGTCATTCCCACGTGATTCCCATGTGATTCCGACGTGATTGACACGTGATTCCCACGTGATTCCCAAATGATTGCCACGTCATTCCCATGTGATTCCCATGTGATTCCCACGTGATTGCCACGTGATTCCCACGTGATTGCCACGTGATTCCGATGTGACTGACACGTGATAGCTACGTGATTCCCACGTGATTGACATTTGATTCCCACGTGATTGACACGTGATTCCCGCGTGATTCCCACGTGATACCCAGGTGACTGACACGTGATTCACACGTGATTCCCACGTGCTTCCCAGGTGATTCCCACGTGATACCCAGGTGACTGACACGTGATTCACACGTGATTCCCACGTGATTCCCAGGTGATTCCCACGTGATTGCCAGGTGATTCAAACGTGATTCCCACGTGATTCCCACGTGGTTGACACGTGATTCCCAAATGATTCCCTCGTGATTCCCACGTGATGCCCACGTGATTGACAAGTGATTCCCACATGATTTCCCCGTGATTGACACGAGATTTCCACGTGATTCCCACGTGACTCCCACGTGATTGACATTTGATTTCTACGTGATTCCCACGTGAGTGCCACGTGATTTCCACGTTATTCCCACGTGATTCCGACGTGATTGACACGTGATTCCCACGTGATTACCACGTGATTCCCACGAGATTGACATGTGATTCCCACTGAATTCCCACGTGATTCAGACGTGATTGACACGTGATTCAATCGTGATTCCCACGTGATTCCCACGTGATTGACACGTGATTCCCACGTGATTGACACGTGATTCCCACGTAATTCCCACGTGATTCCATCGTGATTCCCTGTGATTGACACGTGATTCCCACTTGACTCCATCGTGACTCCCACGTGATTCCCAAATGATTCTCACGTCATTCCCACGGGATGCCCACGTGATTCCCACGTGATTGACACGTCTTTGCCACGTGATTCCCTCGTGATTCCCAGGTGATTCCCACTTGAGTCCCATGTGATTGACACGTGATTCCCACGTAATTCCATCGTGATTCCCACGTGATTCCCACGTGATTCCCACCCGATTGACAGGTGATTCCCACGTCATTCCCACGTGATTCAAACATGATTGACACGTGATTCCCAAATGATTCCCACGTGATTGACACGTGATTCCCACGTGATTCCCACGTGATTGACACGTGATTCCCAAATGATTCCCACGTGATTCCCACGTGATTCCCACGTGATTCCCACTTGATTGACACATGTTTCCCATGGATTCACACGTGATTCCTAGGTGATTCCCACGTGATTCCCACGTGAATGACACGTGATTCCCACGTGATTCCCACGTGTTTCCCGTGTGATTGACATGTGATTCCCCCGTGATTCCCTAGTGATTGACACGTGATTCCCACGTGATTGACACGTGATTCCAACGTGATTCCCATGTGATTGATACGTGATTCCCACGTGATTCCAACGTGATTGACACGTGATTCCCAAGTGATTCCCACGTGACTCCCTTGTGATTCACATGTGATTGACACGTGATTGACACGTGATTCCCACGTGATTTCCACGTGATTGACACGTGAATCCCTCGTGATTGACACGTGATTCGCACGTGATTTCCACGTGATTGACACGTGAATCCCTCGTGTTTGACACGTGATTCGCACGTGATTCCCACGTGATTCCCTCGTGATGCCCACCTGATGCCCATATGATTGACACGTGATTCCCTCGTGATTGACACGTGATTCCCAGGTGATTCACTCTTGATTGACATGTGATTCCCACGTGATTCCCACGGGATTGACAAGTGATTCCCACGTGATTGACACGTGATTACCAAGTGATTCCCACGTGATTCCCACGTGATTGACATTTGATTTCTACGTGATTCCCACGTGAGTGCCACGTGATTTCCACTTTATTCCCACGTGATTCCGAAGTGATTGACAGGTGATTCCCACGTGACTCCCACGTGAATGACACGTGATTACCACGTGATTCCCAAGTGATTCCCTCGTGATTGAAACGTGATTCCCACGTGATTCCCACGTGATTGACACGTGATTCCCACGTGATTCCCACGTGACTCCCACGTGATTCCCACGTGATTGACGGGTGATTCCAACGTGACTCCCACATGGTTGACACGTGATTCCCACGTGATTCCCACGTGATACCCACGTGACTGACACGTGATTCCCACGTGATTCACACATGATTGAAACGTGATTCCCACGTGATTCCCACGTGATTCCTACGTGATTCCCACGTTATTGACATGTGACTCCCAGGTGAATCCCACGGGATTGACACATGATTTCCACGTGATTCCCACGAGACTCCCACATGATTACCACGTGATTCCCACGTGATTGACACGTGATTCTCATGGGATTCCCACATGATTCCCACGTGATTGACACGTGATTCAAACGTGATTCCCACGTTAATCCCACTTGATTCCCATGTGATTCCCTCGTGATTCCCACGTGATTCCGCCGGTATTGACACGTGATTCCCACGTGATTCCCACGTGATTACTACGTGATTGACATGTGGTTTCCACGTGATTCCCACGTGATTCCCATGAGATTGACACTAGATTTCCACGTGATTCCCACGGGATTCCCACGTGATTCCCTCGTGAATGTCACGTGATTCGCACGTGATTCCCAAGTGATTCCCACGTGATTGACACGTGATTCCAACGTGATTCCCACGTGATTCCCTCGTGAATGTCACGTGATTCGCACGTGATTCCCAAGTGATTCCCACGTGATTGTCACGTGATTTCCACGTGATTCCCATGTGATTCCCACGTGATTGACACGTGATTCCCACATGATTCCCACGGGATTGACATGTGATTCGCACGTGATTCCCACGTGATTCCCACGTGATTCCCACCTGATTGACGCATGATTCCCACGTGATTCCTACGTGATTCCCACCTGATTGACATGTGATTCCCACGTGATTGTCACGTGATTGACACGTGATTCACACGTGATTCCCACGTGATATACACGTGATTCCCACGTGCTTGACACTTAATTGACACGTGATTCACACGTGATTCCCACGTGATTGGCACGTGATTCCCACGTGATTGACACGTGATTCACACGTGATTCCCACGTGATTCCCACGTGATTTACACGTGATTCCCACGTGCTTGACACTTGATTGACACGTGATTCACACGTGATTCCCAGGCGATTGACACGTGATTCCCACGTGATTTCCAAGTGATTGACACTTGAATCCCAAGTGATTCCCACGTGATTCCCACGTGAATGAGACGTGATTCCCACTTGGTTGACACGTGATTGACACGTGATTCACACGTGGTTGACACGTGATTCCCACTTGCTTGACACGTGATTGACACGTGATTCACACGTGATTCCCACGTGATTTACACGTGATTCCCACTTGCTTGACACTTGATTGACACGTGATTCACTCGTGATTCCCAGGCGATTGACACATGATTCCCACGTGATTTCCATGTGATTTTCACGTGATTGACACGTGATTCCGAAGTGATTCCCACGTGATAGAAACGTGATTCCCATGTGAATCCCACATGATTCCCACGTGATTCCCACGTGATTCCAACGTGATTGACACGTGATTCCCAAATGAATCCCACGTGATGCCCACGTGATTGACACGTGATTCCCACGTGCTTCCCACGTGATTGGGATGTGATTCTCACGTGATTCCTACGTTATTGACACGTGATTCCCAATTGATTGCCACGTGATTCCCTCGTGAATCACACGTGATTCCAACGTGATTGACACGTGACTCCCACGTGATTCCCACGTGATTCCCACATGATTGACAACTGATTCCCACGTGATTCCACGTGATTGACACGTGATTCCCTCGTGATTCCCACGTTTCTCTCACGTGATTCCCACGTGATTTACATGTGATTCCCACGTGATTCCCAATTGATTGACACGTTATTCCCACGTAATTTTCACGTGATTCCACGTGATTCCCAAGTGATACCCTCGCGATTCCCACGTGATTCCATGAGATTGACACGTGATTCCCATGTGATTCCCACGTGATTGACACGTGATTCCTACGTGACTATCACGTGATTCCCACGTGATTCCCACGTGACTCCCACGTGATTCCCAGGTGATTGATGCAAGGTTCCCACGTGATTCCCACGTGATTGCCACGTTATTCCCACGTGATTCCCACGTGATTGACACGTGATTCCCACGTGATTCCCACGAGATTCCCACGTGAATGACACGTGATTCTCAAGTGATTCCCACGTGTTTCCCACATGATTCCAACGTGATTGACACATGATTCCCAAATGATTCCAACGTGATGCCCACGTGATGATCACGTGATTGACACGTGATATCCACGTGAGTCCCACGTGATTCCCAAATGATTCCCTCGTGATGCCCACGTGATGCCCATGTGATTGACACGTGATCCTCTCATGATTGACACGTGATTCCCACGTGATTCCCAGGTGTTTCCCTCGTGATTGACATGTGATTCCCACGTGATTCCCATGTGATTGACACGTGATAGCTACGTGATTCCCACGTGATTGACATTTGATTTCTACGTGATTCCCACGTGAGTCCAACGTGATTGCCACATTATTCCCACGTGACTCCCACGTGATTGACACGTGATTCCCACGTGATTACCACGTGATTCCCACGAGATTGACATATGATTCCCACGGGATTCCCACGTGATTCCCACGTGATTGACACGTGATTCCCACGTGATTAGCACGTGTTTTCCACGTTATTCCCACGTGATTCCCACGTTATTGACACGTCATTCCCACGTGATTCCCATGTGATTCTGACGTGATTGACACGTGATTACCACGTGATTCCCACGAGATTGACATATGATTCCCACGAGATTCCCACGTGATTCCCACGTGATTGACACGTGATTCCCACGTGATTAGCACGTGTTTTCCACGTTATTCCCACGTGATTCCCACGTTATTGACACGTCATTCCCACGTGATTACCATGTGATTCCGACGTGCTTGACACGTGATTCCCACGTGATTCCCAAATGATTGCCACGTCATTCCCACGTGATTCCCATGTGATTCCCACGTGATTGACACGTGATTCCCGCGTGATTCCCACGTGATACCCAGGTGACTGAAACGTGATTCCCACGTGATTAGCACGTGTTTTCCACGTTATTCCCATGTGATTCCCACGTTATTGACACGTCATTCCCACGTGATTCCCATGTGATTCCGACATGATTCCCACGTGATTACCACGTGATTCCCACGAGATTGACATATGATTCCCACGGGATTCCCACGTGATTCCCACGTGATTGACACGTGATTCCCACGTGATTAGCACGTGTTTTCCACGTTATTCCCACGTGATTCCCACGTTATTGACACGTGATTCCCACGTGATTCCCATGTGATTCCGACGTGATTCCCACGTGATTACCACGTGATTCCCACGAGATTGACATATGATTCCCACGGGATTCCCACGTGATTCCCACGTGATTGACACGTGATTCCCACGTGATTGACACGTGATTCCCACGTGATTCCCACGTGATTCCCACGTTATTGACACGTGATTCCCTCGTGATTCCCAAATGATTGCCACGTCATTCCCACGTGATTCCCATGTGATTCCCACGTGATTGCCACGTGATTCCCACGTGATTCCCACGTGATTGCCACGTGATTCCCACGTGATAGCTACGTGATTCCCACGTGATTGACATTTGATTCCCACGTGACTGACACGTGATTCACACGTGATTCCCACGTGCTTCCCAGGTGATTCCCACGTGATACCCAGGTGACTGACACGTGATTCACACGTCATTCCCACGTGATTCCCAGGTGATTCCCACGTGATTGCCAGGTGATTCAAACGTGATTCCCACGTGATTCCCACGTGGTTGACACGTGATTCCCAAATGATTCCCTCGTGATTCCCACGTGATGCCCACGTTATTGACAAGTGATTCCCACGTGATTTCCCCGTGATTGACACGAGATTTCTACGTGATTCCCACGTGACTCCCAAGGGATTCCCACGTGATTGACAGGTGATTCCCACGTGACTCCCACGTGAATGACACGTGATTACCACGTGATTCCCAAGTGATTCCCTCGTGATTGAAACGTGATTCCCACGTGATTCCCACGTGATTGACACGTGATTCCCACGTGATTCCCACGTGACTCCCACGTGATTCCCACGTGATTGACGGGTGATTCCAACGTGACTCCCACAGGGTTGACACGTGATTCCCACGTGATTCCCACGTGATACCCACGTGACTGACACGTGATTTCCACGTAATTCCCACATGATTGAAACGTGATTCCCACGTGATTCCCACGTGATTCCTACGTGATTCCCACGTTATTGACATGTGACTCCCAGGTGAATCCCACGGGATTGACACATGATTTCCACGTGATTCCCACGAGAATCCCACGTGATTACCACGTGATTCCCACGTGATTGACACGTGATTCTCATGGGATTCCCACGTGATTCCCACGTGATTGACACGTGATTCCCACGTGATTCCCTCGTGATTGACACGTGATTCCCACATGATTCCCACGTGATTCCCACGTGATACCCACGTGATTGACAAGTGATTGCCACGTGATTCTCACGTGATTCCCACGTGATTCCCACCTGATTGACACGTGATTCCCAACTGACTCCCATGTAATTCCTATGTGATTTACACGTGATTCACACGTGAATGACACGTGATTCCCACGTGATTCCCACGATATTGACACGTGATTCCCATGTGATTCCCACGTCATTCCCACGTGATTCCCACGTGACTGACACGTGATTCCCAAGTGATTCCCACGTGATTCCCAAGTGATTCCCACGAGATTGACACGTGATTCCCGGGGATTCCCACGTGATTGACACGTGATTCCCATGTGATTCCCAAGTGATTCCTACGTTATTGACCCGTGATTCCCACGTGATTCTCTAATGATTATCAGGTGATTCCCAGATGATTCCCACGTGATTCCTACGTGATTCCCACGTGATTACTACGTGATTGACACGTGATTCCCACGTGACTCCCACGTGACTGACACGTGATTCCCACGTGATTCTCTTGTGATTCCCAAATGATTCCCACGTGATTGACACGTGATTCCCACGTGATTCCCACGTGATTAACACTTGATGGACATGAGATTCCCAAGTGATTTCCAAGTGATTGACACGTGATTAGCACTTGATTGCCACGTGATTACCACGTGAATGACAGGTGATTCCCACGTGATTCGCACTATTGACACATGATTCCCACCTGATTCCCACATGATTGACACGTGACTCCCACGTGATTCCCACGTGATTCCCACGTGATTGACACGTGATTTCCACATGATTCCCACGTGATTCCCACGTGATTCCCACCTGATTGACAATTGATTCCCATGTGATTCCCATGTGACTGACACGTGATTCACACGTGATTCTCACGTGATTTCCACGTGATTACCACGTGATTCCCACGTGATTTCCACGTGACTCCCACTTGACTCCCACGTGATTGATGCATGATTCCCACGTGATTGACACGTGATTCCCACGTGATTGACACGTGATTCCCATGTGATTCCCACGTGATTCCCACATGATTTACACGTGATTGACACGTGATTCCAACATGATTCCCACGTGAATGACACGTGATTCCCACGTGATTCCCATGAGATTCCCACGTGATGACCACGTGATGCGCACGTGATTGAGAAGTGATTCCCACGTGATTGACACGTGATTCCCACGTGATTCCCACGAGAATGACTCGTCATTCCCACGTGATTCCCACATCACTCCCACGTGATTCCCAAGTGATTGACAGGTGATTCCCTCGTGATTCCCACGTGATTGAAACGTGATTCCCACCTGATTCCCACTGATTGATACGTGATTCCCACGTGATTCCCACATGACTCCCACGTGATTCCCACGTGATACCCACGTGATTGACACGTGATTCCCACGTGATTTACACGTGATTTCCACGTGATTGACACGTGATTTCCACGTGATTGACACGTGAATCCCACGTGATACTCACTTGAATGACACGTGATTCCCACGTGATTCCCACGTGATTCGCACGTGATTACCAAGTGATTCCCACGTGATTCCCAGGTGATTCCCACTTGAATGACACGTGATTCCCACGTGATTGCCACGTGATTCCCACGTGATTGACACGTGATTCCCACGTGTTTCCCCCATGATTCCCACGTGATTGACATTTGATTCCCACGTGATTCCCACGTGAATGACACGTGATTCCCACGTGATTCCCACGTGATTGACACGTGATTCCCACGTGATTGCCATGTGATTCCCACGTGATTGCCACGTGATTCCCACGTGATTGCAACGTAATTCCAACGTGATTCCCACGTGATTGACACGTGATTCCCACGTGATTCCAACGTGATTGACACGTGATTCCCAAGTGATTCACACGTGACTCCCTTGTGATTCACATGTGATTGACACGTGATTTCACGTGATTCCCACGTGATAGACACGTGATTCCCACGTGATTCCCACGTGAATGACACGTGATTCCCACGTGATTCCCACGTGATTACCACGGGATTTCCTCGTTATTTCCACGTGAGTCCCACGTGATTGACACGTGATTCCTCGTAATTCCCAACTGATTGACACGTGATTCGCTCGTGATTCCCACGTGATTGACACGTGATTTCCACGTGATTCCCACGTGATTGACACGTGATTCCCACGTGATTACCACGTGATTTACACGTGATTCCCAAATGATTCCCACGGGATTCCCACGTGATTATCAGGTGATTGACACATGATATGCACGTGATTCCCACGTGAATGACACGTGATTCCCACGTCATTCCCACGTTATTTCCACGTGATTGACACGTGAATCCCACGTGATTGACACGTGATTCGCACGTGATTCCCACGTGATTCCCTCGTGATGCCCACCTGATGCCCACATGATTGACACGTGATTCCCTCGTGATTGACACGTGATTCCAACGTGATTCCCAGGTGATTCCCTCTAGTTTTACATGTGATTCCCACGTGATTCCCACGTGATTGACACGTGATTCCCACGTGATTGACACGTGATTTCCACGTGATTCCCACGTGATTCCCACGTGATTGACATTTGATTTCTACGTGATTCCCACGTGAGTGCCACGTGATTTCCACGTTATTCCCACGTGATTCCGACGTGATTGACACGTGATTCCCACGTGATTCCCACGTGATTTACACGGGGTTCCCTCGTAATTTCCACGTGATTCCCACGTGATTCCCAAGTGATTCCCTCGTGATTCCCAGGAGATTGACATGATTGACACGTGATTCCTACGTGAATCCCACGTGATTCCCACGTGATTCCCACGTGAATCCCACGTGATTCCCAGGTGATTGATGCAAGGGTCCCACGTGATTCCCACGTGATTGCCACGTTATTCCCACGTGATTCCCACGTGATTGACACGTGAGTCCCACGTGATTCCCACGTGATTCCTACGTGAAAGACACGTGATTCCCAAGTGATTCCCACGTGTTTCCCACGTCATTCCCACGTGATTCCCACGTGATTCCCACTTGATTGACACATGTTTCCCACGTGATTCCCTCGTGATTCCCACGTGATTCCCACTTGATTGACACATGTTTCCCACGTGCTTCTCACGTGATTCCCAGGTGATTCCCACGTAATTGACACGTGATTCCCACGTGATTCCAACGTGATTGACACGTGATTCCCAAGGGATTCCCAGGTGACTCCCTTGTGATTCACATGTGATTGACACGTGATTCCACGTGATTCCCTCGTGATTCCCACGTGATTCCCACTTGATTGACACGTGATTCCCACGTGATTCCCACGTGATTCCCACGTGTTTCCCACGTGACTGACACGTGATTCCCCCGTGATTCCCACGTGATTGACACGTGATTCCCACGTGATTGCAAAGTGATTCCAACGTGATTCCCACGTGATTCCAACGTGATTGACACATGATTCCCAAGTGATTCCCACGTGATTTACATGTGATTCCCACGTGATTCCCAATTGATTGACACGTTATTCCCACGTAATTTTCACGTGATTCCACGTATTCCCACGTGATACCCTCGCGATTCCCACGTGATTCCACGTGATTGACAGGTGATTCCCATGTGATTCCCACGAGATTCCCACGTGAATGACACGTGATTCTCAAGTGATTCCCACGTGTTTCCCACGTGATTCCCACGTGATTCTCACGTGATTCCCACTTGATTGACACATGTTTCCCACATGATTCCCACATGATTCCCACGTGATTCCCACTTGATTGACACATGTTTCCCATGTGATTCTCACGTGATTCCCAGGTGATTCCCACGTAATTGACACGTGATTCCACGTGATTCCAACGTGATTGACACGTGACTCCCAAGTGATTCCCACGTGACTCCTTTGTGATTCACATGTGATTGACACGTGATTCCACGTGATTCCCACGTGATTCCCACGTGATTCCCACTTGATTGACACGTGATTCCCACGTGATTCCCACGTGATACGCTCGCGATTCCCACGTGATTCCACGTGATTGACACGTGATTCCCATGTGATTCCCACGTGATTGACACATGATTCCTACGTGACTCCCACGTGATTCCCACGTGATTCCCACGTGACTCCCACGTGATTCCCAGGTGATTGATACAAGGTTCCCACGTGATTCCCACGTGATTGCCACATTATTCCCACGTGATTCCCACGTGATTGACACGTGATTTCCACGTGATTCCCACGAGATTCCCACGTGAATGACACGTGATTCTCAAGTGATTCCCACGTGTTTCCCACGTGATTCCCACGTGATTCCCACGTGATTCCCACTTGATTGACACATGTTTCCCACATGATTCCCACATGATTCCCACGTGATTCCCACTTGATTGACACATGTTTCCCATGTGATTCTCACGTGATTCCCAGGTGATTCCCACGTAATTGACACGTGATTCCACGTGATTCCAACGTGATTGACACGTGATTCCCAAGTGATTCCCACGTGACTCCCTTGTGATTCACATGTGAATGACACGTGATTCCACGTGATTCCCACGTGATTCCCACGTGATTCCCACTTGATTGACACGTGATTCCCACGTGATTCCCACGTGAATGACACGTGATTCCCACGTGATTCCCACGTGTTTCCCACGTGATTGACACGTGATTCCCCCGTGATTCCCACGTGATTTTCACGTGATTCACACTTGATTCCCTCTTGATTGACACGTGATTCCCACGTGATTCCCACGTGAATGACACGTGATTCCCACGTGATTCCCACGTGTTTCCCACGTGATTGACACGTGATTCCCCCGTGATTCCCACGTGATTTTCACGTGATTCACACTTGATTCCCACGTGATTCCCACGTGATTCTCACGTGATTCCCACGTGATTGACACGTCATTCCCACGTGATTCCCACGTGATTTTCATGTGATTCACACTTGATTCCCACGTGATTCCCACGTGATTCATACGTGATTCCCACGTGATTGACACGTGATTGACACGTGATTCCCACGTGATTGTCACGTGATTCCCACGTGATTGACACGTGATTCCCACGAGATTCCCATGTGATTCGCACGTGATTGACACGTGATTCCCACGTGAATTCCACGTGATTCCCACGTGATTCCCACGTGTTTGACACGTGATTCCCACGTGATTCACACATGATTGACAGGTGATTGACACGTGATTCCCCCGTGATTCCCACGTGATTTTCACGTGAATGCCACGTGATTCCCACGTGATTCCCACGTGAATGACACGTGATTCCCACGTGATTCCCACGTGTTTCCCACGTGATTGACACGTGATTCCCCCGTGATTCCCACGTGATTTTCACGTGATTCACACTTGATTCCCACTTGATTGACACGTGATTCCCACGTGTTTCCCACGTGATTGACACGTGATTCCCCCGTGATTCCCACCTGATTTTCACGTGATTCACACTTGATTCCCACGTGATTCCCACGTGATTCTCACGTGATTCCCACGTGATTGACACGTCATTCCCACGTGATTCCCACGTGATTTTCATGTGATTCACACTTTATTCCCACGTGATTCCCACGTGATTCATACGTGATTCCCACGTGATTGACACGTGATTGACACGTGATTCCCACGTGATTGTCACGTGATTCCCACGTGATTGACACGTGATTCCCACGAGATTCCCATGTGATTCGCACGTGATTGACACGTGATTCCCACGTGAATTCCACGTGATTCCCACGTGATTCCCACGTGTTTGACACGTGATTCCCACGTGATTCCCACGTGATTGACACGTGATTCCCTCGTGATTCCCACGTGATTGACACGTGATTTCCACGTGATTCCCACGTGATTGACACGTGATTCCCACATGATTGACACGTGATTCCCACGAGATTCCCAAGTGATTCCCATGTGATTGACACGTGATTCCACGTGATTCCCACGTGATTGACACGTGATTCCCACTTAACTCGCACGTGACTCCCAAGTTATTCCCAAATCATTGTCACGTCATTCTCTCGGGATGCCCACGTGATTCCCACGTGATTGACACGTGATTCCTAAGTGATTCCCTCGTGATTCACATGTGATTGTCACGTGATTCCCACGTAATTCCCACGTGGTTCCCACGTGATTCCAACGTGATTGACACGTGATTCCCAAATGATTCCCACGTGATCCCCACGTGATGATCACGTGATTCACACGTGATATCCACGTGAGTCCCACGTGATTCCCACATGATTCCCTCGTGATGCCCACGTGATGCCCATGTGATTGACACGTGATCCTCTCATGATTGACACGTGATTCCCACGTGATTCCCAGGTGATTCCCTCGTGATTGACATGTGATTCCCACGTGATTCCCATGTGATTGACACGTGATAGCTACGTGATTCCCACGTGATTGACATTTGATTTCTACGTGATTCCCACGTGAGTCCCACGTGATTTCCACGTTATTCCCACGTGACTCCCACGTGATTGACACGTGATTCCCACGTGATTACCACGTGATTCCCACGAGATTGACATATGATTCCCACGGGATTCCCACGTGATTCCCACGTGATTGACACGTGATTACCACGTGATTAGCACGTGTTTTCCACGTTATTCCCACGTGATTCCCACGTTATTGACACGTCATTCCCACGTGATTCCCATGTGATTCTGACGTGATTGACACGTGATTACCACGTGATTCCCACGAGATTGACATATGATTCCCACGAGATTCCCATGTGATTCCCACGTGATTGACACGTGATTCCCACGTGATTAGCACGTGTTTTCCACGTTATTCCCACGTGATTCCCACGTTATTGACACGTCATTCCCACGTGATTCCCATGTGATTCCGACGTGCTTGACACGTGATTCCCACGTGAATCCCAAATGATTGCCACGTCATTCCCACGTGATTCCCATGTGATTCCCACGAGATTGACACGTGATTCCCGCGTGATTCCCACGTGATACCCAGGTGACTGACACGTGATTCCCACGTGATTAGCACGTGTTTTCCACGTTATTCCCACGTGATTCCCACGTTATTGACACGTCATTCCCACGTGATTCCCATGTGATTCCGACGTGATTCCCACGTGATTACCACGTGATTCCCACGAGAATGACATATGATTCCCACATTATTCCCACGTGATTCCCACGTTATTGACACGTCATTCCCACGTGATTCCCATGTGATTCCGATGTGATTCCCACGTGATTACCACGTGATTCCCACGAGATTGACATATGATTCCCACGGGATTCCCACGTGATTCCCACGTGATTGACACGTGATTCCCACGTGATTAGCACGTGTTTTCCACGTTATTCCCACGTGATTCCCACGTTATTGACACGTCATTCCCACGTGATTCCCATGTGATTCTGACGTGATTGACACGTGATTCCCACGTGATTCCCAAATGATTGCCATGTCATTCCCACGTGATTCCCATGTGATTCCCACGTGATTGCCACGTGATTCCCACGTGATTGCCACGTGATTCCGATGTGATTGACACGTGATAGCTACGTGATTCCCACGTGATTGACATTTGATTCCCACGTGATTGACACGTGATTCCCGCGTGATTCCCACGTGATACCCAGGTGACTGACACGTGATTCACACGTGATTCCCACGTGCTTCCCAGGTGATTCCCACGTGATACCCAGGTGACTGACACGTGATTCACACGTGATTCCCACGTGATTCCCAGGTGATTCCCACGTGATTGCCAGGTGATTTAAACGTGATTCCCACGTGATTCCCACGTGGTTGACACGTGATTCCCAAATGATTCCCTCGTGATTCCCACGTGATGCCCACGTGATTGACAGTGATTCCCACGTGATTTCCCCGTGATTGACACGAGATTTCCACGTGATTCCCACGTGACTCCCAAGGGATTCCCACGTGATTGACAGGTGATTCCCACGTGACTCCCACGTGAATGACACGTGATTACCACGTGATTCCCAAGTGATTCCCTCGTGATTGAAACGTGATTCCCACGTGATTCCCACGTGATTGACACGTGATTCCCACGTGATTCCCACGTGACTCCCACGTGATTCCCACGTGATTGCCGGGTGATTCCAACGTGACTCCCACATGGTTGACACGTGATTCCCACGTGATTCCCACGTGATACCCACGTGACTGACACGTGATTTCCACGTGATTCCCACATGATTGAAACGTGATTCCCACGTGATTCCCACGTGATTCCTACGTGATTCCCACGTTATTGACATGTGACTCCCAGGTGAATCCCACGGGATTGACACATGATTTCCACGTGATTCCCACGAGACTCCCACGTGATTACCACGTGATTCCCATGTAATTGACACGTGATTCTCATGGGATTCCCACGTGATTCCCACGTGATTGACACGTGATTCCCACGTGATTCCCTCGTAATTGACACGTGATTCCCACATGATTCCCACGTGATTCCCACGTGATACCCACGTGATTGACACGTGATTCTCATGGTATTCCCACGTGATCCCTCGTAATTGACACGTGATTCCACGTGATTCCCACGTGATTCCCACGTGATTCCCACGTGATTGACACGTGATTCCCACGTGATTCCCTCGTAATTGACACGTGATTCCCACGAGACTCCCACGTGATTACCACGTGATTCCCACGTGATTGACACGTGATTCTCATGGGATTCCCACGTGATTCCCTCGTAATTGACACGTGATTCCACGTGATTCCCACGTGATTCCCACGTGATTCCCACTTGATTGACACGTGATTCCCACGTGATTCCCACGTGGTACCCTCGCGATTCCCACATGATTCCACGTGATTGACACGTGATTCCCATATGATTCCCACGTGATTGACACGTGATTCCTACGTGACTCCCACGTGATTCCCACGTGATTCCCACCTGACTCCCACGTGATTCCCAGGTGATTGATGCAAGGTTCCCACGTGATTCCCACGTGATTGCCACATTATTCCCACGTGATTCCCACGTGATTGACACGTGATTCCCACGTGATTCCCCCGAGATTCCCACGTGAATGACACGTGATTCTCAAGTGATTCCCACGTGTTTCCCACGTGATTCCCACGTGATTCCCACGTGATTCCCACTTGATTGACACATGTTTCCCACATGATTCCCACATGATTCCCACGTGATTTCCACTTGATTGACACATGTTTCCCATGTGATTCTCACGTGATTCCCAGGTGATTCCCACGTAATTGACACGTGATTCCACGTGATTCCAACGTGATTGAAACGTGATTCCCAAGTGATTCCCACGTGACTCCCTTGTGATTCACATGTGATTGACACGTGATTCCACGTGATTCCCACGTGATTCCCACGTGATTCCCACTTGATTGACACGTGATTCCCACGTGATTCCCACGTGAATGACAGGTGATTCCCACGTGATTCCCACGTGTTTCCCACGTGATTGACACGTGATTCCCCCGTGATTCCCACGTGATTTTCACGTGATTCACACTTGATTCCCATGTGATTCCCACGTGATTCTCACGTGATTCCCACGTGATTGACACGTCATTCCCACGTGATTCCCACGTGATTTTCATGTGATTCACACTTGATTCCCACGTGATTCCCACGTGATTCATACGTGATTCCCACGTGATTGACACGTGATTGACACGTGATTCCCACGTGATTGTCACGTGATTCCCACGTGATTGACACGTGATTCCCACGAGATTCCCATGTGATTCCCACGTGATTGACACGTGATTCCCACGTGAATTCCACGTGATTCCCACGTGATTCCCACGTGTTTGACACGTGATTCCCACGTGATTCACACGTGATTGACACGTGATTCCCTCGTGATTCCCACGTGATTGACACGTGATTTCCTCGTGATTGCCACGTGATTGACACGTGATTCCCACATGATTGACACGTGATTCCCACGAGATTCCCAAGTGATTCCCACGTGATTGACAAGTGATTCCACGTGATTCCCACGTGATTCCCACGTGATTGACACGTTATTCCCACGTGATTCCCACGTGATTGACACGTAATTCCCTCGTGATTGCCACGTGATTGCCACGTGATTCCCACGTGAGTTCCATGTGATTGACACATGATTCCCACGTAAATGACAAGTGATTCCCACATGATTCCCACGTGATTGATACATTCCCACGTGATTCCCACGTGATTGACACGTGATCCCACGTGAGTCCCATGTGATTAACACATGATTCCCACGTGATTTACACGTGATTCCCACGTGATTCCCACGTGATTCTCACGTGATTCCAATGTGATTGACACGTGATTCCCACGTGATTGACAGGTGATTCCCACGGGATTCCCATGTGACTCCCTCGTGAGTCCCACGTGATTGACAGGGGATTCCCACCTAATTCCCACGTGATTGACACGTGATTCCCACGTGATTCCCACGTGATTGACACATTTCCACGTGATTCCCCCTTGATTGACACGTGATTCCCAAGGGATTCCCACATGACTCCCTCGTGATTCCCACGTGATTGACACGTGGTTCCCACCTAATTTCCACGTGATTGACACGTGATTCCCACGTGATTCCCACGTGATTGACACGTGATTCCCTCGTGATTGCCAAGTGATTGACACATGATTCCCACGTGAGTCCCATGTATTTGACACATGATTCCAACGTGATTCCCACGTGAGTCCCATGTGATTGACACATGATTCTCACGTGATTTACACGTGATTCCCACGTGATTCCCATGTGATTCTCACGTGATTGCCATGTGATTGACCCGTGATTCCCACGTGATTGCCACGTGATTCCCACGTGATTCCCACGTGATTGACACATTCCCACGTGATTCCCACGTGATTGACACGTGATTCCCACGGGATTCCCACGTGACTCCCTCGTGATTCCCACGTGATTAACACGTGATTCCCACGTGATTCCCACGTGATTGACACCTTCCCACGTGATTCCCACGTGATTGACACGTGATTCCCACGGGATTTCAACGTGACTCCCTCGTGATTCCCACGTGATTGACACGTGATTCCCACCTAATTCCCACGTGATTGACACGTGATTCCCACGTGATTCCCACGTGATTGACACGTGATTCCCACGGGATTCCCACGTGACTCCCTCGTGATTCCCACGTTATTGACACGTGATTCCAACCTAATTCCCCCGTGATTGACACGTGATTCCCATGTCATACCCACGTGATTCCCACGTAAATGACAAGTGATTCCCACATGATTCCCACGTGATTGACACATTCCCACGTGATACCCACGTGATTGACACGTGATTCCCACTTGATTGACACGTGATTCCCACGTGATTCCCACGTGATTCCCACGTGATTTCCATGTGATTGCCATGTGATTGACACGTGATTCCCACGTGATACCCACGTGATTGACACGTGATTCCCACTTGATTGACACGTGATTCCCACGTGATTCCCACGAGATTCCCATGTGATTCCCATGTGATTGCCACGTGATTGACACGTGATTCCCACGTGATTCCCCCGTGATTGATACGTGATTCCCACGTGAGTCCCATGTGATTGACACATGATTCCCACGTGATTTACACGTGATTCCCACGTGATTCCCACGTGATTCTCACGTGACTCCCATGTGATTGACACGTGATTCCCACGTGATTGACAGGTGATTTCCACGGGATTCCCACGTGACTCCCTCGTGATTCCCATGTGATTGACACGTGATTCCCACCTAATTCCCACGTGATTGACACGTGATTCCCACGTGATTCCCACGTGATTGACACATTGCCACGTGATTCCCCCTTGATTGACACGTGATTCCCAAGGGATTCCCATGTGACTCCCTCGTGACTCCCACGTGATTGACACGTGATTTCCACCTAATTCCCACGTGATTGACACGTGATTCCCACGTGATTCCCACGTGATTGACACGTGATTCCCACGTGATTGACACGTGATTCCCTCGTGATTGCCACCTGATTGACACAGGATTCCCACGTGAGTCCCATGTGATTGACACATGATTCCCACGTGATTCACAGGTGATTCTCACGTGATTCCCATGTGATTGACACGTGATTCCCACGTGATTGACAGGTGATTCCCACAGGATTCCCACGTGACTCCGTCGTGATTCCCACGTGATTGACAAGTATTCCCACCTAATTCCGACGTGATTGACACGTGATTCCCACGTGATTGACACATTCCCACGTGATTCCCACGTGATTGACACGTGATTCCCACGGGATTCCCACGTGATTAACACGTGATTCCCACGTGATTCCCACGTGATTGACACGTGATTCCCACCTAATTCCCACGTGATTGACACGTGATTCCCACGTGATTCTCACGTGATTGACACATTCCCACGTGATTCCCACGTGATTGGCACATGATTCCCACGGGATTCCCTCATGATTCCCTCGTGATTCCCACGTGATTGACACGTGATTCCCACCTAATTCCCACGTGTTTGACATGTGATTTCCACGTGATTCCCACGTGATTGACACATTCCCACGTGATTCCCACGTAATTGAAACGTGATTCCCACGGGATTCCCACGTGACTCCCTCGTGATTCCCACGTGATTGACACGTGATTCCAACCTAATTTCCACGTGATTGACACGTGATTTCCACGTGATATTCACGTGATTGACACGTGATTCCCACGTGAGTCCCATGTGATTGACACATGATTCCCACGTGATTTACACGTGATTCCCACGGGATTCCCACGTGACTCCCTCGTGATTCCCACGTGATTGACACATGATTCCAACCTAATTCCCACGTGATTGACATGTTACTCCCTCGTGATTGCCACGTGATTGACACGTGACTCCAACCTAATTCCCACGTGATTGACACGTGATTCCCTCGTGATTCCCACGTGATTCTCACGTGATTCCAACGTGATTGACACGTGATTCTCTCGTGATTCCCACGTGATTGACACGTGATTCCCCCGTAATTCCCACGTGATTTACAGGTGATTCCCTCGTGATTCCCACGTGATTGACACGTGATTCCCACGTGATTGACACTTGATTCCCACCTGATTCGCACGTGATTGACACGTGATTCCCTCGTGATTTCCATGTGATTGACACCTGATTCCCACGTGAGTCCCACGTGATTGACACATGATTCCCACGTGATTTCCACGTGATTTACACGTGATTCCAACGTGCTTCCCCCGTGATTCCCATGTGATTGACAGGTTATTCCTACGTCATTTTCACGTGATTGACACGTGATTCCCGCATCATTCCCCCATGATACCCACGTAAATGACAAGTGATTCCCACATGATTCCCACGTGATTGACACATTCCCACGTGATTCCCACGTGATTGACACGTGATTCACACGGGATTCCCACGTGACTCCCTCGTGATTTCCACGTGATTGACACGTGATTCCCACGTCATACCCACGTGGTTCCCACGTAAATGACAAGTGATTCCCACATGATTCCCACGTGATTAACACATTCCCACGTGATTCCCACGTGATTGACACGTGATTCCCACGTGAGTCCCATGTGATTGACACATGATTCCCACGTGATTTACAAGTGATTCCCACGTGATTCCCACGTGATTCTCACGTGATTCCCATGTGATTGACACGTGATTCCCACGTGATTGACAGGTGATTCCCACGGGATTCCCACATGACTCCCTCGTGATTCCCACCTGATTGACACGTGATCCCCACGTGATTCCCACGTGATTGACACATTGCCTCGTGATTCCCCCTTGATTGACTCGTGATTCCCAAGGGATTCCCACGTGACTCCCTCGTGACTCCCACGTGATTGACACGTGATTCCCACCTAATTCCCACGTGATTGACACGTGATTCCCACGTGATTCCCACGTGATTGACACGTGATTCCCACGTGATTCCCACGTGATTGACACGTGATTCCCTCGTGATTGCCACGTGATTGACACATGATTCCCATGTGAGTCCCATGTGATTGATACATGATTCTCACGTGATTCCCACGTGAGTCCCATATGATTGACACGTGATTCCCACCTAATTCCCACGTGATTGACACGTGATTCCCACGTGATTCTCACGTGATTGACACATTCCCACGTGATTCCCACGTGATTGGCACATGATTCCCACGGGATTCCCTCATGATTCCCTCGTGATTCCCACGTGATTGACACGTGATTCCCACCTAATTCCCACGTGTTTGACATGTGATTCCCACGTGATTCCCACGTGATTGACACATTCCCACGTGATTCCCACGTAATTGAAACGTGATTCCCACGGGATTCCCACGTGACTCCCTCGTGATTCCCACGTGATTGACACGTGATTCCAACCTAATTTCCACGTGATTGACACGTGATTTCCACGTGATATTCACGTGATTGACACGTGATTCCCACGTGAGTCCCATGTGATTGACACATGATTCCCACGTGATTTACACGTGATTCCCACGTGCTTCCCCCGTGATTCCCATGTGATTGACAGGTTATTCCTATGTCATTTTCACGTGATTGACACGTGATTCCCGCATCATTCCCCCATGATACCCACGTAAATGACAAGTGATTCCCACATGATTCCCACGTGATTGACACATTCCCACGTGATTCCCACGTGATTGACACGTGATTCACACGGGATTCCCACGTGACTCCCTCGTGATTTCCACGTGATTGACACGTGATTCCCACGTCATACCCACGTGGTTCCCACGTAAATGACAAGTGATTCCCACATGATTCCCACGTGATTAACACATTCCCACGTGATTCCCACGTGATTGACACGTGATTCCCACGTGAGTCCCATGTGATTGACACATGATTCCCACGTGATTTACAAGTGATTCCCACGTGATTCCCACGTGATTCTCACGTGATTCCCATGTGATTGACACGTGATTCCCACGTGATTGACAGGTGATTCCCACGGGATTCCCACGTGACTCCCTCGTGATTCCCACCTGATTGACACGTGATCCCCACGTGATTCCCACGTGATTGACACATTGCCTCGTGATTCCCCCTTGATTGACTCGTGATTCCCAAGGGATTCCCACGTGACTCCCTCGTGACTCCCACGTGATTGACACGTGATTCCCACCTAATTCCCACGTGATTGACACGTGATTCCCACGTGATTCCCACGTGATTGACACGTGATTCCCACGTGATTCCCACGTGATTGACACGTGATTCCCTCGTGATTGCCACGTGATTGACACATGATTCCCATGTGAGTCCCATGTGATTGATACATGATTCTCACGTGATTCCCACGTGAGTCCCATATGATTGACACATGATTCCCACGTGATTCTCACGTGATTCCCACGTGATTCTCACGTGATTCCCATGTGATTGACACGTGATTCCCACGTGATTGACAGGTGATTCCCACAGGATTCCCACGTGACTCCGTCGTGATTCCCACCTGATTGACAAGTATTCCCACCTAATTCCCAAGTGATTGACACTGATTCCCACGTGATTGACACATTCCCACGTGATTCCCTCGTGATTGACACGTGATTTCCACGGGATTTCCACGTGATTAACACGTGATTCCCCTGTGACTGACACGTGATTCCCACGAGATTCCCACATGGTTCCTCGTGATTGACACTTGATTCGCACGTGATTCCCACGGGATTGACATGTGATTCCCACGTGATTCCCACGTGATTGACACGTGATTCCCTCGTGATTGCCACGTGATTGACACATGATTCCTACGTGAGTCCCATGTGATTGACACATGATCCTCACGTGATTCCCACATGATTCCCACGTGATTGACACATTCCCACGTGATTCCCACGTGATTGACACGTGATTCACACGGGATGCCCACGTGACTCCCTCATGATTTCCACGTGATTGACACGTGATTCCCACGTCATTCCCACGTGATTCCCCCGTAAATGACAAGTGATTCCCACATGATTCCCACGTGATTGACACATTCCCACGTGATTCCCACGTGATTGACACGTGATTCCCATGTGAGTCCCATGTGATTGACACATGATTCCCACGTGATTTACACGTGATTCCCACGTGATTCCCACGTGATTCTCACGTGATTCCCATGTGATTGACACGTGATTCCCACGTGATTGACAGGTGATTCCCACGGGATTCCCACGTGACCCCCTCGTGATTCCCACGTGATTGACACGTGATTCCCACCTAATTCCCACGTGATTGACACGTGATTCCCACGTGTTTCCCACGTGATTGACACATTCCCACGTTTTTCCCCCTTGATTGACACGTGATTCCCAAGGGATTCCCACGTGACTCCCTCGTGAATCCCACGTGATTGACACGTGATTCCCACCTAATTCCCACGTGATTGACACGTGATTCCCACGTGATTCCCACGTGATTGACACGTGATTCACACGTGATTCTCACGTGATTGACACATTCCCACGTGATTCCCACGTGATTGGCTCATGATTCCCACGGGATTCCCTCATGATTCCCTCGTGATTCCCACGTGATTGACACGTGATTCCCACCTAATTCCAACGTGTTTGACATGTGATTCCCACGTGATTCCCACGTGATTGACACATTCCCACGTGATTCCCACGTATATAACAAGTGATTCCCACATGATTCACACGTGATTGACATATTCCCACGTGATTCCCACGTGATTGACACGTGATTCCCACATGAGTCCCATGTGATTGACACATGATTCCCACGTGATTTACACGTGATTCCCACGTGATTCTCACGTGATTCCCATGTGATTGACACGTGATTCCCACGTGATTGACAGGTGATTCCCACGGGATTCCCACGTGACTCCCTCGTGATTCCCACGTGATTGATACGTGATTCCCACCTAATTCCCACGTGATTGACACGTGATTCCCACGTGATTCCCACGTGATTGACACATTGCCACGTGATTCCCCCGTGATTGACACGTGATTCCCAAGGGATTCCAATGTGACTCCATCGTGACTCCCACATGATTGACACGTGATTCCCACCTAATTGCCACGTGATTGTCACGTGATTCCCACGTGATTCCCACGTGATTGACACGTGATTCCCACGTGATTCCCACGTGATTAACACGTTATTCCCTCCTGATTGCCACGTGATTGACACAGGATTCCCACGTGAGTCCCATGTGATTGACACATGATTCCCACGTGATTCCCACGTGATTCCACGTGATTCCCACGTGATTCTCACTTGATTCCCATGTGATTGACACGTGATTCCCACGTGATTGACAGGTGATTCCCACAGGATTCCCACGTGACTCCGTCGTGATTCCCACGTGATTGACAAGTATTCCCACCTAATTCCCACGTGATTAACTCATTCCCACGTGATTCCCACGTGATTGACACGTGATTCCCACGGGATTCCCACGTGATTAACACGTGATTCCCACGTGATTCCCACGTGATTGACACGTGATTCCCACCTAATTCCCACGTGATTGACACGTGATTCCCACGTGATTCTCACGTGATTGACACATTCCCACGTTATTCCCACGTGATTGGCACATGATTCCCACGGGATTCCCTCATGATTCCCTCGTGATTCCCACGTGATTGACACGTGATTCCCACCTAATTCCCACGTGTTTGACATGTGATTCCCACGTGATTCCCACGTGATTGACACATTCCCACGTTATTCCCACGTAATTGACACGTGATTCCCACGGGATTCCCTCGTGACTCCCTCGTGATTCCCACGTGATTGACACGTGATTCCAACCTAATTTCCACGTGATTGACACGTGATTTCCACGTGATATTCACGTGATTGACACGTGATTCCCACGTGAGTCCCATGTGATTGACACATGATTCCCACGTGATTTACACGTGATTCCCACGGGATTCCCACGTGACTCCCTCGTGATTCCCACGTGATTGACACATGATTCCAACCTAATTCCCACGTGATTGACATGTTACTCCCTCGTGATTGCCACGTGATTGACACGTGACTCCAACCTAATTCCCACGTGATTGACACGTGATTCCCTCGTGATTCCCACGTGATTCTCACGTGATTCCAACGTGATTGACACGTGATTCCCTCGTGATTCCCACGTGATTGACACGTGATTCCCCCGTAATTCCCACGTGATTTACAGGTGATTCCCTCGTGATTCCCACGTGATTGACACGTGATTCCCACGTGATTGACACTTGATTCCCACCTGATTCGCACGTGATTGACACGTGATTCCCTCGTGATTTCCATGTGATTGACACCTGATTCCCATGTGAGTCCCACGTGATTGACACATGATTCCCACGTGATTTCCACGTGATTTACACGTGATTCCCACGTGCTTCCCCCGTGATTCCCATGTGATTGACAGGTTATTCCTACGTGATTTTCACGTGATTGACACGTGATTCCCGCATCATTCCCCCATGATACCCACGTAAATGACAAGTGATTCCCACATGATTCCCACGTGATTGACACATTCCCACGTGATTCCCACGTGATTGACACGTGATTCACACGGGATTCCCACGTGACTCCCTCGTGATTTCCACGTGATTGACACGTGATTCCCACGTCATACCCACGTGATTCCCACGTAAATGACAAGTGATTCCCACATGATTCCCACGTGATTAACACATTCCCACGTGATTCCCACGTGATTGACACGTGATTCCCACGTGAGTCCCATGTGATTGACACATGATTCCCACGTGATTTACAAGTGATTCCCACGTGATTCCCTCGTGATTCTCACGTGATTCCCATGTGATTGACACGTGATTCCCACGTGATTGACAGTTGATTCCCACGGGATTCCCACGTGACTCCCTCGTGATTCCCAACTGATTGACACGTGATCCCCACGTGATTCCCACGTGATTGACACATTGCCCCGTGATTCCCCCTTGATTGACTCGTGATTCCCAAGGGATTCCCACGTGACTCCCTCGTGACTCCCACGTGATTGACACGTGATTCCCACCTAATTCCCACGTGATTGACACGTGATTCCCACGTGATTCCCACTTGATTGACACGTGATTCCCACGTGATTCCCACATGATTGACACGTGATTCCCTCGTGATTGCCACGTGATTGACACATGATTCCCATGTGAGTCCCATGTGATTGATACATGATTCTCACGTGATTCCCACGTGAGTCCCATGTGATTGACACATGATTCCCACGTGATTCTCACGTGATTCCCACGTGATTCTCACGTGATTCCCATGTGATTGACACGTGATTCCCACGTGATTGACACGTGATTCACACGGGATTCCCACGTGACTCCCTCATGATTTCCACGTGATTGACACGTGATTCCCTCGTCATTCCCACGTGATTCCCCCGTAAATGACAAGTGATTCCCACATGATTCCCACGTGGTTGACACAT
The DNA here is from genome assembly GCF_963930625.1 of Muntiacus reevesi. Lineage (NCBI taxonomy): Eukaryota > Metazoa > Chordata > Mammalia > Artiodactyla > Cervidae > Muntiacus > Muntiacus reevesi. The sequence goes on from NW_027077925.1 coordinate 68,848, forward strand.
TCCCACGTGATTCCCACGTGATTGACACGTGATTCCCATGTGAGTCCCATGTGATTGACACATGATTCCCACGTGATTTACACGTGATTCCCACGTGATTCCCACGTGATTCTCACGTGATTCCCATGTGATTGACACGTGATTCCCACGTGATTGGCAGGTGATTCCCACGCGATTCCCACGTGACTCCCTCGTGATTCCCACGTGATTGACACGTGATTCCCACCTAATTCCCACGTGAGTGACACGTGATTCCCACGTGATTCCCACGTGATTGACACATTCCCACGTTTTTCCCCCTTGATTGACACGTGATTCCCAAGGGATTCCCACGTGACTCCCTCGTGACTCCCACGTGACTGACACGTGATTCCCACCTAATTCCCACGTGATTGACACGTGATTCCCACGTGATTGACACGTGATTTCCACGGGATTTCCACGTGATTAACACGTGATTCCCCCGTGATTGACACGTCATTCCCACGTGATTCCTACATGGTTCCTCGTGATTGACACTTGATTCGCACGTGATTCCCACGGGATTGACACGTGATTCCCACGTGATTGACACATTCCCACGTTTTCCCCCTTGATTGACACGTGATTCCCACGGGATTCCCACGTGACTCCCTCGTGATTCCCACGTGATTGACACGTGATTCCCACCTAATTCCCACGTGTTTGACACGTGATTCCCACGTGAGTCCCATGTGATTGACACATTCCCACGTGATTACCACGTGATTGACAAGTGATTCCCTCGGGATTCCCACGTGACTCCCTTGTGATTCCCACGTGATTGACACGTGATTGCCACGTGATTCCCACGTGATTGACACATTCCCACGTGATTCCCACGTGATTGACACGAGATTCCCACGGGATTCCCACGTGACTCCCTCGTGATCCCCACGTGATTGACACGTGATACCCACGGGATTCCCACGTGACACCCACCTAATTCCCACGTGTTTGACACGTGATTCCCATGTGGTTCCCACGTGATTGACACATTCCCACGTGATTCCCACGTGATTGACACGTGATTCCCACGGGATTCCCACGTGACTCCCTCGTGATTCCCACGTGATTGACACGTGATTCCAACCTAGTTCCCACGTGATTGACATGTGACTCCCTCGTGATTGCCACGTGATTGACACGTGATTCAAACCTAATTCCCACGTGATTGACACGTCATTCCCTCGTGATTCCCACGTGATTCTCAAGTGATTCCAACGTGATTGACACGTGATTCCCAACTAATTCCCACGTGATTGACACGTGATTCCCACGTGCTTCCCACGTGATTCCCATGTGATTGACAGGTGATTCCCACGTGATTCCCACGTGATTGACACGTGATTCCCACCTGATTCGCACGTGATTGACACGTGATTTCCTCGTCATTCCCACGTGATTGACACGTGATTCCCACGTGAGTCCCACGTGATTGACACGTGATTCCCACGTGATTCCCATGTGATTGACAGGTGATTCCCACCTGATTCCCACGTGATTGACACGTGATTCCCACGTGATTCCCACGTGATTCCCATGTGATTGACAGGTGATTCCCACGTGATTCCCACGTGATTGACACGTGATTCCCACGTGATTGACACGTGATTCCCACCTGATTCGCACGTGATTGACACGTGATTCCCTCGTCATTCCCACGTGATTGACACGTGATTCCCACGTGATTTCCACGTGATTTACACGTGATTCCCACGTGCTTCCCACGTGATTCCCATGTGATTGACAGGTGATTCCCACGTGATTCCCACGTGATTGACACGTGATTCCCACGTGATTCCCACGTGATTCCCATGTGATTGACAGGTGATTCCCACGTGATTCCCACGTGATTGACAAGTGATTCCCACGGGATTCCCACGTGACTCCCTCGTGATTCCCACGTGATTGACACGTGATTCCCACCTAATTCCCACGTGATTGACACGTGATTCCCACGTGATTCCCACGTGATTGACACGTGATTCCCACGTGAGTCCCATGTGATTGACACATGATTCCCACGTGATTTACACGTGACTCCCTCGTGATTCCCACGTGATTGACACGTGATTCCCACGTGATTCCCACGTGATTGACAAGTGATTCCCACGGGATTCCCACGTGACTCCCTCGTGATTCCCACGTGATTGACACGTGATTCCCACCTAATTCCCACGTGATTGACACGTGATTCCCACGTGATTCCCACGTGATTGACACATTCACACGTGATTCCCCCTTGATTGACACGTGATTCCCAAGGGATTCCCACGTGACTCCCTCGTGACAGCCACGTGATTGACACGTGATTCCCACCTAATTCCCACGTGATTGACACGTAATTCCCATGTGATTCCCACGTGATTGACACATTCACACGTGATTCCCCCTTGATTGACACGTGATTCCCAAGGGATTCCCACGTGACTCCCTCGTGTTTCCCACGTGATTGACACGTGATTCCCACGTGATTCCCACGTGATTGACACGTGATTCCCTCGTGATTGCCACGTGATTGACACATGATTCCCACGTGAGTCCCATGTGATTGACACATGATTCTCACGTGATTCACACGTGAGTCCCATGTGATTGACACATGATTCCCACGTGATTTACACGTCATTCCCAAGTGATTCCCACGTGATTCCCATGTGATTGACACGTGATTCCCACGTGATTGACACGTGATTCCCACCTAATTCCCACGTGATTGACACGTGATTCTCATGTGATTGACACATACCCACGTGATTACCACATGATTGACACGTGATTCCCACGGGATTCCCACGTGACTCCCTCGTGATTCCCACGTGATTGACAAGTGATTCCCACCTTATCCCCACGTGATTGACACGTGATTCCCACGTGATTCCCACGTGATTGACACGTGATTCCCACGGGATTCCCACGTGACTCCCTCGTGATTCCCACGTGATTGACACGTGATTCCCACCTAATTCCAACGTGTTTGACACGTGATTCACACCTGATTCCCACGTGATTGACACATTCCCAAGTGATTCCCACGTGATTGACACGTGATACCCATGGGATTCCCACGTGAGTCCCTCATGATTCCCACGTGATTGACACGTGATTCCCACGTGATTCGCACGTGATTGACACATTCCCACGTGATTCCCACGTGATTGACACGTGATTCCCACGGGATTTCTACGTGACTCACTTGTGATTCCCACGTGATTGACACGTGATTCCCGCGGGATTCCCACGTGACTCCCTCATGATTCCCACGTGATTGACACGTGATTCCCACGTGATTCGCACGTGATTGACACATTCCCACGTGATTCCCACGTGATTGACACGTGATTCCCCCGGGATTTCTACGTGACTCACTTGTGATTCCCACGTGATTGACACGTGATTCCCACGGGATTCCCACGTGACTCCCTCATGATTCCCACGTGATTGACACGTGATTGCCACGTGATTCGCACGTGATTGACACATTCCCACGTGATTCCCACGTGATTGTCACGTGATTCCCACGGGATTCCCACGTGACTCCCTCATGATTCCCACGTGATTGACACGTGATTCCCACGTGATTCGCACGTGATTGACACATTCCCACGTGATTCCCAGGTGATTGACACGTGATTCCCCCGGGATTTCTACGTGACTCACTTGTGATTCCCACGTGATTGACACGTGATTCCCACCTAATTCCCACGTGTTTGACACGTGATTCCCACCTGAATCCCACGTGATTGACACATTCCCACGTGATTCCCACGTGATTGACACGTGATTCCCACGGGATTCCCACATGACTCCCTCATGATTCCCACGTGATTGACACGTGATTCCCACGTGATTCGCACGTGATTGACACATTCCCACGTGATTCCCACGTGATTGACACGTGATTCCCACGGGATTTCTACGTGACTCACTTGTGATTCCCACGTGATTGACACGTGATTCCCACCTAATTCCCACGTAATTGACAAGTGATTCCCACGTGATTCTCACGTGATTGACACATTCCAACGTGATTCCCACGTGATTGACACGTGATTCCCACGGGATTCCCACGTGACTCCCTCATGATTCCCACATGATTGACACGTGATTCCCACGTGATTCGCACGTGATTGAAACATTCCCACGTCATTCCCACGTGATTGACACGTGATTCCCACGGGATTTCTACGTGACTCACTTGTGATTCCCACGAGATTGAAACGTGATTCCCACCTAATTCCCACGTGTTTGACACGTGATTCCCACCTGATTCCCACGTGATTGACACATTCTCTCGTGATTCCCACGTGATTGACACGTGATTCCCACGGGATTCCCACGTGACTCCCTCGTGATTCCCACGTGACTCCCTCGTGATTCCCACGTGATTAACACGTGATTACCACGTGATTCCCACGTGTTTGACACCTTCCCACGTGATTCCCACATGATTGACACGTGATTCCCACGGGATTTCAACGTGACTCCCTCGTGATTCCCACGTGATTGACACGTGATTCCCACCTAATTCCCACGAGATTGACACGTGATTCCCACGTGATTCCCACGTGATTGACACATTCCCATGTGATTCCCACGTGATTGTCACCTGATTCCCACGGGATTCCCACGTGACTCCCTCGTGATTACACGTGTTTGACACGTGATTCCCACATGATTAAAACGTGATTCCCCTTGATTTCCAAGTGATTGACACCTGATTTCCACGTGATTCCCACCTGATTGACACGTCATTCCCACGTGATTCCCTCGAGATTTCCACATAATTCCCACGTGATTGACACGTGATTCCCACGTGATTAAAACGTGATTTCCCCTTTGTTCCCACGTGATTGACACGTGATTCCCAAGGGATTCCCCCGTGACTCCCTCGTGATTCCCACGTGATTGACACGTGATTCCCACCTAATTCCCACGTGATTGACACGTGATTCCCACGGGATTCCCACGTGACTGACACATTCCCACCTGATTCCCACGTGATTCACAGGTGATTCCCACGGGATTCCCACGTGACTCCCTCGTGATTATCACGTGATTGACACGTGATTCCCACCTAATTCCCACGTGATTGACAAGTGATTCACATGTGATTCCGACGTGATTGACACATTCCCACGTGATTCCCACGTGATTGACACGTGATTCCCACGGGATTCCCACGTGACTCCCTCGTGATTCCCACGTGATTAACACGTGATTCCCACGTGATTCCCACGTGATTGACACGTGATTCCCACGTGATTCCCACGTGATTCCTCGTGATTGACACTTGATTCGCACGTGATTCCCACGGGATTGACACGTGATTCCCACATGATTCCAACGTAATTACCACGTGATTCGAACTTGACTCTCACGTGATTCCCACGTGATTGACACGTGATTCCCTCGTGATTCCCACGTGATTGACACGTCATTCCCATGTGATTCCCACGTGATTGACACGTGATTCCCACGTGATTCCCACGTGATTCTTACGATATCGACACGTGATTCCCACGTGATTCCCACGTGAGTCCCATGTGATTGACACATGATTCCCACGTGATTTACACGTGATTCCCACGGTATTCCCACGTGACTCCCTCGTGATTCCCACGTGATTGACACTTGATTCCAACCTAATTCCCACGTGATTGACATGTGACTCCCTCGTGATTGCCACGTGATTGACACATGATTCCAACCTAATTCCCACGTGATTGACACGTGATTCCCTCGTGATTCCCACGTGATTCTCACTTGATTCCTACGTGATTGACACGTGATTTCTGCCTAATTCCCACGTGATTGACACGTGATTCTCACGTGATTCCCACGTGATTGACACATTCCCACGTGATTACCACGTGATTGACACGTGATTCCCACGGGATTCCCACGTGATTGCCCCGTGATTCGCACGTGATTGACACCTGATTCCCACGTGATTCCCACGTGATTGACACATTCCCACGTATTTCCCACGTGATTGACACGTGATTCCCACGGGAATCCAACGTGACACCCTCGTGATTCCCACGTGATTGACACGTGATTCCAACCTAATTCACACGTGATTGACACGTGATTCCCACGTCATTCCCACGTGATTCCCACGTAAATGACAAGTGATTCCCACATGATTCCCATGTGATTGACACATTCCCACGTGATTCCCACGTGATTGACACGTGATTCCCACGTGAGTCCCATGTGATTGACACATGATTCCCACGTGATTTACCCGTGAATCCCACGTGATTCCCACGTGATTCTCATGTGATTCCCATGTGATTGACACGTGATTCCCACGTGATTGACAGTTGATTTCCACGGGATTCCCAGGTGACTCCCTCGTGATTCCCACGTGATTGACACGTGATTCCCACCTAATTCCCACGTGCTTGACACGTGATTCCCACGTGATTGACACGTGATTCCTACGTGACTCCCATGTGATTGACACATGATTCCCACGTGTTACCCACGTGATTCACACATTCCCACGTGATTCCCACGTGATTGACACGTGATTCCCACGGGATTCCCACGTGAATCCCTCGTGATTCCCACGTGATTGACACGTGATTCCCACCTAATTCCCACGTGTTTGACACGTGATTCCCACGTGAGCCCCATGTGATTGACACATGAATGCGACGTGATTCCCACGTGATTGACACATTCCCACGTTTTTCCCCCGTGATTGACACGTGATTCCCTCGGGATTCCCACGTGACTCCGTCGTGATTCCCACGTGATTGACACGTGATTGCCACCTAATTCCCACGTGATTGACACGTGATTCCCACCTAATTCCCACATGATTGACACGTGATTCCCACCTAATTCCCACGTGATTGACACGTGATTCCCACGTGATTCCCACGTGATTGACACGTGACTCCCCCGTGATTCCCACGTGATTAACACCTGATTCCCACGTGATTTCCACGTGATTACCACGTGATTGTCAACTGATTCCCACTTGATTCTCACATGATTTCCTCGTCATTGACACGTGATTCCAACGTGATTCTCACGTGATTGACAAGTGATTCCCACGTGATTCTCAAGTGACTCCCACGTGATTCCCACGTGATTGACACGTGATTCCCCCGTGATTCCCACATGATTGACACGTGGTTCCCACGTGATTCCCACGTGACTAACACGTTATCCCCACGTGATTAAAACGTGATTCCCCCTTGATTCCCACGTGATTGACACGTGATTCCCACGTGATTCCCACGTGATTGACACGTGATTCCCCCGTGATTCCCACATGATTGACACGTGGTTCCCACGTGATTCCCACGTGATTGACACGTGATTCCCCCGTGATTCCCACATGATTGACACGTGGTTCCCACGTGATTCCGACGTGATTAACACGTTATCCCCACGTGATTAAAACGTGATTCCCCCTTGATTCCCACGTGAATCACACGTGATTCCCACGTGATTCCCACCTGATTGACACGTGATTCCCACGTGATTCCCACGTGATTGACACGTGATTACCACGGGATTCCCAGGTGACTCCCTCGTGTTTCCCTCGTGATTGACACGTGATTCCCACCTAATTCCCACGTGATTGACACGTGATTCCCACGTTATTCCCACGTGATTGACACGTGATTCCCACGTGATTCCCACGTGATTGACACGTGATCACGTCGTGATTGCCACGTGATTGACACGTGATTCCCACGTGATTCCCATGTGATTGACACATGATTCCCACGTGATTCCCACTTGATTGACACATTCCCACGTGATTCCCACGTGATTGACACGTGATTCCCACGGGATTCCCACGTGACTCCCTCGTGATTTCCACGTGAATGACACGTGATTCCCACCTAATTACCCTGTGTTTGACAAGTGATTCCCACGTGATTCCCACGTGATTGACACGTGATTCCCACCTTATTCCCACGTGATTGACACGCGATTTCCACGTGATTCCCAGGTAATTGACACATTCCGACGTGATTCCCACGTGATTGACTCGTGATTCCCACGGGATTCACACGTGACTCCCTCGTGATTCCCACGTGATTGACACGTGATTCCCACCTAATTCCCACGTGTTTGACACGTGATTCCCACCTGATTCTCACGTGACTCCCACGTGATTGGCACGTGATTCCCACGGGATTCCCACGTGATTTCCTCGTGATTCCCACGTGATTGACACGTGATTCCCACCTAATTCCCATGTGTTTGACACGTGATTCCCACGTGATTCCCACGTGATTGACACATTCCCACGTGATTCCCACGTGATTGACACGTGATTCCCAAGGGATTCCCACGTGACTCCCTCGTGATTCCCACGTGATTGACACGTGATTCCAACCTAATTCCCACGTGATTGACACGTGAATCCCAAGTGAATCCCACGTGATTGACACGTGATTCCCACGTGAGTCCCATGTGATTGACACATGATTCCCACTTGATTTACACGTGATTCCCACGGTATTCCCATGTGACTCCCTCGTGATTCCCACGTGATTGACACTTGATTCCAACCTAATTCCCACGTGATTGACATGTGACTCCCTCGTGATTGCCACGTGATTTACACGTGATTCCAACCTAATTCCCACGTGATTGACATGTGATTCCCTCGTGATTCCAACCTAATTACCACGTGATTGACACGTGATTCCCACGTGATTCCCACGAGATTGACACGTGATTCCCACGTGATTCCCACGTGATTGACACGTGATTCCCTCGTGATTGCCACGTGACTGACACGTGATTCCCACGTGAGTCCCATGTGATTGACACATGATTCCCACGTGATTTACACGTGATTACCACGTGATTCCCACGTGATTCTCACGTGATTCCCCTGTGATTGACACGTGATTCCCACGTGATTGACAGGTGACTCCCACGGGATTCCAACGTGACTCCCTCGTGATTCCCACGTGATTGATACGTGATTTACAGCTAATTCCCACGTGATTGCCACGTGATTCCCACGTGATTCCCACGTGATTGACACATTCCCACGTGATTCCCACGTGATTGACACGTGACTCCCACGAGATTCCCACGTGACTCCCTCGTGATTCCCACGTGATTTACAAGTGATTACCCCGTGATTCCCACGTGATTCTCACGTGATTCCCCTGTGATTGACACGTGATTCCCACGTGATTGACAGGTGACTCCCACGGGATTCCCACGTGACTCCCTCGTGATTCCCACGTGATTGACACGTGATTCCCACCTTATTCCCACGTGATTGACACGTGATTCCCAGGTGATTCCCACGTAATTGACACATTCCCACGTGATTGACACGTTATTCCCACGGGATTCCCACGTGACTCCCTCGTGATTCCCACGTGATTGACACGTGATTCCCACCTAATTAACAAGTGGTTGACACGTGATTCCCACCTGATTCCCACGTGATTGACACATTCCCACGTGATTCCCACGTGATTGACACGTGATTCCCACGGGATTCCCAGGTGACTCCCTCGTGTTTCCCTCGTGATTGACACGTGATTCCCACCTAATTCCCACGTGATTGACACGTGATTCCCACGTGATTCCCACGTGATTGACACGTTATTCCCACGTGATTCCCACGTGATTGACACGTAATTCCCTCGTGATTGCCACGTGATTGCCACGTGATTCCCACGTGAGTTCCATGTGATTGACACATGATTCCCACGTAAATGACAAGTGATTCCCACATGATTCCCACGTGATTGATACATTCCCACGTGATTCCCACGTGATTGACACGTGATCCCACGTGAGTCCCATGTGATTAACACATGATTCCCACGTGATTTACACGTGATTCCCACGTGATTCCCACGTGATTCTCACGTGATTCCAATGTGATTGACACGTGATTCCCACGTGATTGACAGGTGATTCCCACGGGATTCCCATGTGACTCCCTCGTGAGTCCCACGTGATTGACACGGGATTCCCACCTAATTCCCACGTGATTGACACGTGATTCCCACGTGATTCCCACGTGATTGACACATTCCCACGTGATTCCCCCTTGATTGACACGTGATTCCCAAGGGATTCCCACATGACTCCCTCGTGATTCCCACGTGATTGACACGTGGTTCCCACCTAATTTCCACGTGATTGACACGTGATTCCCACGTGATTCCCACGTGATTGACACGTGATTCCCTCGTGATTGCCAAGTGATTGACACATGATTCCCACGTGAGTCCCATGTGATTGACACATGATTCCAACGTGATTCCCACGTGAGTCCCATGTGATTGACACATGATTCCCACGTGATTTACACGTGATTCCCACGTGATTCCCATGTGATTCTCACGTGATTGCCATGTGATTGACCCGTGATTCCCACGTGATTCCCACGTGATTGACACATTCCCACGTGATTCCCACGTGATTGACACGTGATTCCCACGGGATTCCCACGTGACTCCCTCGTGATTCCCACGTGATTAACACGTGATTCCCACGTGATTCCCACGTGATTGACACCTTCCCACGTGATTCCCACGTGATTGACACGTGATTCCCACGGGATTTCAACGTGACTCCCTCGTGATTCCCACGTGATTGACACGTGATTCCCACCTAATTCCCACGTGATTGACACGTGATTCCCACGTGATTCCCACGTGATTGACACGTGATTCCCACGGGATTCCCACGTGACTCCCTCGTGATTCCCACGTTATTGACACGTGATTCCAACCTAATTCCCCCGTGATTGACACGTGATTCCCATGTCATACCCATGTGATTTCCACGTAAATGACAAGTGATTCCCACATGATTCCCACGTGATTGACACATTCCCACGTGATACCCACGTGATTGACACGTGATTCCCACTTGATTGACACGTGATTCCCACGTGATTCCCACGTGATTCCCATGTGATTTCCATGTGATTGCCATGTGATTGACACGTGATTCCCACGTGATACCCACGTGATTGACACGTGATTCCCACTTGATTGACACGTGATTCCCACGTGATTCCCACGTGATTCCCATGTGATTCCCATGTGATTGCCACGTGATTGACACGTGATTCCCACGTGATTCCCACGTGATTTACACGTGATTCCCACGTGATTCCCACGTGATTCTCACGTGACTCCCATGTGATTGACACGTGATTCCCACGTGATTGACAGGTGATTTCCACCTGATTCCCACGTGACTCCCTCGTGATTCCCATGTGATTGACACGTGATTCCCACCTAATTCCCACGTGATTGACACTTGATTCCCACGTGATTCCCACGTGATTGACACATTGCCACGTGATTCCCCCTTGATTGACACGTGATTCCCAAGGGATTCCCATGTGACTCCCTCGTGACTCCCACGTGATTGACACGTGATTTCCACGTAATTCCCACGTGATTGACACGTGATTCCCACGTGATTCCCACGTGATTGACACGTGATTCCCACCTAATTCCCACGTGTTTGACACGTGATTCCCACCTGAATCCCACGTGATTGACACATTCCCACGTGATTCCCACGTGATTGACACGTGATTCCCACGGGATTCCCACATGACTCCCTCATGATTCCCACGTGATTGACACGTGATTCCCACGTGATTCGCACGTGATTGACACATTCCCACGTGATTCCCACGTGATTGACACGTGATTCCCACGGGATTTCTACGTGACTCACTTGTGATTCCCACGTGATTGACACGTGATTCCCACCTAATTCCCACGTAATTGACAAGTGATTCCCACGTGATTCTCACGTGATTGACACATTCCAACGTGATTCCCACGTGATTGACACGTGATTCCCACGGGATTCCCACGTGACTCCCTCATGATTCCCACATGATTGACACGTGATTCCCACGTGATTCGCACGTGATTGAAACATTCCCACGTCATTCCCACGTGATTGACACGTGATTCCCACGGGATTTCTACGTGACTCACTTGTGATTCCCACGAGATTGAAACGTGATTCCCACCTAATTCCCACGTGTTTGACACGTGATTCCCACCTGATTCCCACGTGATTGACACATTCTCTCGTGATTCCCACGTGATTGACACGTGATTCCCACGGGATTCCCACGTGACTCCCTCGTGATTCCCACGTGACTCCCTCGTGATTCCCACGTGATTAACACGTGATTACCACGTGATTCCCACGTGTTTGACACCTTCCCACGTGATTCCCACATGATTGACACGTGATTCCCACGGGATTTCAACGTGACTCCCTCGTGATTCCCACGTGATTGACACGTGATTCCCACCTAATTCCCACGAGATTGACACGTGATTCCCACGTGATTCCCACGTGATTGACACATTCCCATGTGATTCCCACGTGATTGTCACCTGATTCCCACGGGATTCCCACGTGACTCCCTCGTGATTACACGTGTTTGACACGTGATTCCCACATGATTAAAACGTGATTCCCCTTGATTTCCAAGTGATTGACACCTGATTTCCACGTGATTCCCACCTGATTGACACGTCATTCCCACGTGATTCCCTCGAGATTTCCACATAATTCCCACGTGATTGACACGTGATTCCCACGTGATTAAAACGTGATTTCCCCTTTGTTCCCACGTGATTGACACGTGATTCCCAAGGGATTCCCCCGTGACTCCCTCGTGATTCCCACGTGATTGACACGTGATTCCCACCTAATTCCCACGTGATTGACACGTGATTCCCACGGGATTCCCACGTGACTGACACATTCCCACCTGATTCCCACGTGATTCACAGGTGATTCCCACGGGATTCCCACGTGACTCCCTCGTGATTATCACGTGATTGACACGTGATTCCCACCTAATTCCCACGTGATTGACAAGTGATTCACATGTGATTCCGACGTGATTGACACATTCCCACGTGATTCCCACGTGATTGACACGTGATTCCCACGGGATTCCCACGTGACTCCCTCGTGATTCCCACGTGATTAACACGTGATTCCCACGTGATTCCCACGTGATTGACACGTGATTCCCACGTGATTCCCACGTGATTCCTCGTGATTGACACTTGATTCGCACGTGATTCCCACGGGATTGACACGTGATTCCCACATGATTCCAACGTAATTACCACGTGATTCGAACTTGACTCTCACGTGATTCCCACGTGATTGACACGTGATTCCCTCGTGATTCCCACGTGATTGACACGTCATTCCCATGTGATTCCCACGTGATTGACACGTGATTCCCACGTGATTCCCACGTGATTCTTACGATATCGACACGTGATTCCCACGTGATTCCCACGTGAGTCCCATGTGATTGACACATGATTCCCACGTGATTTACACGTGATTCCCACGGTATTCCCACGTGACTCCCTCGTGATTCCCACGTGATTGACACTTGATTCCAACCTAATTCCCACGTGATTGACATGTGACTCCCTCGTGATTGCCACGTGATTGACACATGATTCCAACCTAATTCCCACGTGATTGACACGTGATTCCCTCGTGATTCCCACGTGATTCTCACTTGATTCCTACGTGATTGACACGTGATTTCTGCCTAATTCCCACGTGATTGACACGTGATTCTCACGTGATTCCCACGTGATTGACACATTCCCACGTGATTACCACGTGATTGACACGTGATTCCCACGGGATTCCCACGTGATTGCCCCGTGATTCGCACGTGATTGACACCTGATTCCCACGTGATTCCCACGTGATTGACACATTCCCACGTATTTCCCACGTGATTGACACGTGATTCCCACGGGAATCCAACGTGACACCCTCGTGATTCCCACGTGATTGACACGTGATTCCAACCTAATTCACACGTGATTGACACGTGATTCCCACGTCATTCCCACGTGATTCCCACGTAAATGACAAGTGATTCCCACATGATTCCCATGTGATTGACACATTCCCACGTGATTCCCACGTGATTGACACGTGATTCCCACGTGAGTCCCATGTGATTGACACATGATTCCCACGTGATTTACCCGTGAATCCCACGTGATTCCCACGTGATTCTCATGTGATTCCCATGTGATTGACACGTGATTCCCACGTGATTGACAGTTGATTTCCACGGGATTCCCAGGTGACTCCCTCGTGATTCCCACGTGATTGACACGTGATTCCCACCTAATTCCCACGTGCTTGACACGTGATTCCCACGTGATTGACACGTGATTCCTACGTGACTCCCATGTGATTGACACATGATTCCCACGTGTTACCCACGTGATTCACACATTCCCACGTGATTCCCACGTGATTGACACGTGATTCCCACGGGATTCCCACGTGAATCCCTCGTGATTCCCACGTGATTGACACGTGATTCCCACCTAATTCCCACGTGTTTGACACGTGATTCCCACGTGAGCCCCATGTGATTGACACATGAATGCGACGTGATTCCCACGTGATTGACACATTCCCACGTTTTTCCCCCGTGATTGACACGTGATTCCCTCGGGATTCCCACGTGACTCCGTCGTGATTCCCACGTGATTGACACGTGATTGCCACCTAATTCCCACGTGATTGACACGTGATTCCCACCTAATTCCCACATGATTGACACGTGATTCCCACCTAATTCCCACGTGATTGACACGTGATTCCCACGTGATTCCCACGTGATTGACACGTGACTCCCCCGTGATTCCCACGTGATTAACACCTGATTCCCACGTGATTTCCACGTGATTACCACGTGATTGTCAACTGATTCCCACTTGATTCTCACATGATTTCCTCGTCATTGACACGTGATTCCAACGTGATTCTCACGTGATTGACAAGTGATTCCCACGTGATTCTCAAGTGACTCCCACGTGATTCCCACGTGATTGACACGTGATTCCCCCGTGATTCCCACATGATTGACACGTGGTTCCCACGTGATTCCCACGTGACTAACACGTTATCCCCACGTGATTAAAACGTGATTCCCCCTTGATTCCCACGTGATTGACACGTGATTCCCACGTGATTCCCACGTGATTGACACGTGATTCCCCCGTGATTCCCACATGATTGACACGTGGTTCCCACGTGATTCCCACGTGATTGACACGTGATTCCCCCGTGATTCCCACATGATTGACACGTGGTTCCCACGTGATTCCGACGTGATTAACACGTTATCCCCACGTGATTAAAACGTGATTCCCCCTTGATTCCCACGTGAATCACACGTGATTCCCACGTGATTCCCACCTGATTGACACGTGATTCCCACGTGATTCCCACGTGATTGACACGTGATTACCACGGGATTCCCAGGTGACTCCCTCGTGTTTCCCTCGTGATTGACACGTGATTCCCACCTAATTCCCACGTGATTGACACGTGATTCCCACGTTATTCCCACGTGATTGACACGTGATTCCCACGTGATTCCCACGTGATTGACACGTGATCACGTCGTGATTGCCACGTGATTGACACGTGATTCCCACGTGATTCCCATGTGATTGACACATGATTCCCACGTGATTCCCACTTGATTGACACATTCCCACGTGATTCCCACGTGATTGACACGTGATTCCCACGGGATTCCCACGTGACTCCCTCGTGATTTCCACGTGAATGACACGTGATTCCCACCTAATTACCCTGTGTTTGACAAGTGATTCCCACGTGATTCCCACGTGATTGACACGTGATTCCCACCTTATTCCCACGTGATTGACACGCGATTTCCACGTGATTCCCAGGTAATTGACACATTCCGACGTGATTCCCACGTGATTGACTCGTGATTCCCACGGGATTCACACGTGACTCCCTCGTGATTCCCACGTGATTGACACGTGATTCCCACCTAATTCCCACGTGTTTGACACGTGATTCCCACCTGATTCTCACGTGACTCCCACGTGATTGGCACGTGATTCCCACGGGATTCCCACGTGATTTCCTCGTGATTCCCACGTGATTGACACGTGATTCCCACCTAATTCCCATGTGTTTGACACGTGATTCCCACGTGATTCCCACGTGATTGACACATTCCCACGTGATTCCCACGTGATTGACACGTGATTCCCAAGGGATTCCCACGTGACTCCCTCGTGATTCCCACGTGATTGACACGTGATTCCAACCTAATTCCCACGTGATTGACACGTGAATCCCAAGTGAATCCCACGTGATTGACACGTGATTCCCACGTGAGTCCCATGTGATTGACACATGATTCCCACTTGATTTACACGTGATTCCCACGGTATTCCCATGTGACTCCCTCGTGATTCCCACGTGATTGACACTTGATTCCAACCTAATTCCCACGTGATTGACATGTGACTCCCTCGTGATTGCCACGTGATTTACACGTGATTCCAACCTAATTCCCACGTGATTGACATGTGATTCCCTCGTGATTCCAACCTAATTACCACGTGATTGACACGTGATTCCCACGTGATTCCCACGAGATTGACACGTGATTCCCACGTGATTCCCACGTGATTGACACGTGATTCCCTCGTGATTGCCACGTGACTGACACGTGATTCCCACGTGAGTCCCATGTGATTGACACATGATTCCCACGTGATTTACACGTGATTACCACGTGATTCCCACGTGATTCTCACGTGATTCCCCTGTGATTGACACGTGATTCCCACGTGATTGACAGGTGACTCCCACGGGATTCCAACGTGACTCCCTCGTGATTCCCACGTGATTGATACGTGATTTACAGCTAATTCCCACGTGATTGCCACGTGATTCCCACGTGATTCCCACGTGATTGACACATTCCCACGTGATTCCCACGTGATTGACACGTGACTCCCACGAGATTCCCACGTGACTCCCTCGTGATTCCCACGTGATTTACAAGTGATTACCCCGTGATTCCCACGTGATTCTCACGTGATTCCCCTGTGATTGACACGTGATTCCCACGTGATTGACAGGTGACTCCCACGGGATTCCCACGTGACTCCCTCGTGATTCCCACGTGATTGACACGTGATTCCCACCTTATTCCCACGTGATTGACACGTGATTCCCAGGTGATTCCCACGTAATTGACACATTCCCACGTGATTGACACGTTATTCCCACGGGATTCCCACGTGACTCCCTCGTGATTCCCACGTGATTGACACGTGATTCCCACCTAATTAACAAGTGGTTGACACGTGATTCCCACCTGATTCCCACGTGATTGACACATTCCCACGTGATTCCCACGTGATTGACACGTGATTCCCACGGGATTCCCAGGTGACTCCCTCGTGTTTCCCTCGTGATTGACACGTGATTCCCACCTAATTCCCACGTGATTGACACGTGATTCCCACGTGATTCCCACGTGATTGACACGTTATTCCCACGTGATTCCCACGTGATTGACACGTAATTCCCTCGTGATTGCCACGTGATTGCCACGTGATTCCCACGTGAGTTCCATGTGATTGACACATGATTCCCACGTAAATGACAAGTGATTCCCACATGATTCCCACGTGATTGATACATTCCCACGTGATTCCCACGTGATTGACACGTGATCCCACGTGAGTCCCATGTGATTAACACATGATTCCCACGTGATTTACACGTGATTCCCACGTGATTCCCACGTGATTCTCACGTGATTCCAATGTGATTGACACGTGATTCCCACGTGATTGACAGGTGATTCCCACGGGATTCCCATGTGACTCCCTCGTGAGTCCCACGTGATTGACACGGGATTCCCACCTAATTCCCACGTGATTGACACGTGATTCCCACGTGATTCCCACGTGATTGACACATTCCCACGTGATTCCCCCTTGATTGACACGTGATTCCCAAGGGATTCCCACATGACTCCCTCGTGATTCCCACGTGATTGACACGTGGTTCCCACCTAATTTCCACGTGATTGACACGTGATTCCCACGTGATTCCCACGTGATTGACACGTGATTCCCTCGTGATTGCCAAGTGATTGACACATGATTCCCACGTGAGTCCCATGTGATTGACACATGATTCCAACGTGATTCCCACGTGAGTCCCATGTGATTGACACATGATTCCCACGTGATTTACACGTGATTCCCACGTGATTCCCATGTGATTCTCACGTGATTGCCATGTGATTGACCCGTGATTCCCACGTGATTCCCACGTGATTGACACATTCCCACGTGATTCCCACGTGATTGACACGTGATTCCCACGGGATTCCCACGTGACTCCCTCGTGATTCCCACGTGATTAACACGTGATTCCCACGTGATTCCCACGTGATTGACACCTTCCCACGTGATTCCCACGTGATTGACACGTGATTCCCACGGGATTTCAACGTGACTCCCTCGTGATTCCCACGTGATTGACACGTGATTCCCACCTAATTCCCACGTGATTGACACGTGATTCCCACGTGATTCCCACGTGATTGACACGTGATTCCCACGGGATTCCCACGTGACTCCCTCGTGATTCCCACGTTATTGACACGTGATTCCAACCTAATTCCCCCGTGATTGACACGTGATTCCCATGTCATACCCATGTGATTTCCACGTAAATGACAAGTGATTCCCACATGATTCCCACGTGATTGACACATTCCCACGTGATACCCACGTGATTGACACGTGATTCCCACTTGATTGACACGTGATTCCCACGTGATTCCCACGTGATTCCCATGTGATTTCCATGTGATTGCCATGTGATTGACACGTGATTCCCACGTGATACCCACGTGATTGACACGTGATTCCCACTTGATTGACACGTGATTCCCACGTGATTCCCACGTGATTCCCATGTGATTCCCATGTGATTGCCACGTGATTGACACGTGATTCCCACGTGATTCCCACGTGATTTACACGTGATTCCCACGTGATTCCCACGTGATTCTCACGTGACTCCCATGTGATTGACACGTGATTCCCACGTGATTGACAGGTGATTTCCACCTGATTCCCACGTGACTCCCTCGTGATTCCCATGTGATTGACACGTGATTCCCACCTAATTCCCACGTGATTGACACTTGATTCCCACGTGATTCCCACGTGATTGACACATTGCCACGTGATTCCCCCTTGATTGACACGTGATTCCCAAGGGATTCCCATGTGACTCCCTCGTGACTCCCACGTGATTGACACGTGATTTCCACGTAATTCCCACGTGATTGACACGTGATTCCCACGTGATTCCCACGTGATTGACACGTGATTCCCACGTGATTGACACGTGATTCCCTCGTGATTGCCACCTGATTGACACAGGATTCCCACGTGAGTCCCATGTGATTGACACATGATTCCCACGTGATTCCCACGTGATTCTCACGTGATTCCCATGTGATTGACACGTGATTCCCACGTGATTCCCACGTGATTGACACGTGATTCCCACGTGATTGACACGTGATTCCCTCGTGATTGCCACCTGATTGACACAGGATTCTCACGTGATTCCCATGTGATTGACACGTGATTCCCACGTGATTGACAGGTGATTCCCACAGGATTCCCACGTGACTCCGTCGTGATTCCCACGTGATTGACAAGTATTCCCACCTAATTCCGACGTGATTGACACGTGATTCCCACGTGATTGACACATTCCCACGTGATTCCCACGTGATTGACACGTGATTCCCACGGGATTCCCACGTGATTAACACGTGATTCCCACGTGATTCCCACGTGATTGACACGTGATTCCCACCTAATTTCCACGTGATTGACACGTGATTCCCACGTGATTCTCACGTGATTGACACATTCCCACGTGATTCCCACGTGATTGGCACATGATTCCCACGGGATTCCCTCATGATTCCCTCATGATTCCCACGTGATTGACACGTGATTCCCACCTAATTCCCACGTGTTTGACATGTGATTCCCACGTGATTCCCACGTGATTGACACATTCCCACGTGATTCCCACGTAATTGAAACGTGATTCCCACGGGATTCCCACGTGACTCCCTCGTGATTCCCACGTGATTGACACGTGATTCCAACTTAATTTCCACGTGATTGACACGTGATTTCCACGTGATATTCACGTGATTGACACGTGATTCCCACGTGAGTCCCATGTGATTGACACATGATTCCCACGTGATTTACACGTGATTCCCACGGGATTCCCACGTGACTCCCTCGTGATTCCCACGTGATTGACACATGATTCCAACCTAATTCCCACGTGATTGACATGTTACTCCCTCGTGATTGCCACGTGATTGACACGTGACTCCAACCTAATTCCCACGTGATTGACACGTGATTCCCTCGTGATTCCCACGTGATTCTCACGTGATTCCAACGTGATTGACACGTGATTCTCTCGTGATTCCCACGTGATTGACACGTGATTCCCCCGTAATTCCCACGTGATTTACAGGTGATTCCCTCGTGATTCCCACGTGATTGACACGTGATTCCCACGTGATTGACACTTGATTCCCACCTGATTCGCACGTGATTGACACGTGATTCCCTCGTGATTTCCATGTGATTGACACCTGATTCCCACGTGAGTCCCACGTGATTGACACATGATTCCCACGTGATTTCCACGTGATTTACACGTGATTCCAACGTGCTTCCCCCGTGATTCCCATGTGATTGACAGGTTATTCCTACGTCATTTTCACGTGATTGACACGTGATTCCCGCATCATTCCCCCATGATACCCACGTAAATGACAAGTGATTCCCACATGATTCCCACGTGATTGACACATTCCCACGTGATTCCCACGTGATTGACACGTGATTCACACGGGATTCCCACGTGACTCCCTCGTGATTTCCACGTGATTGACTCGTGATTCCCACGTCATACCCACGTGGTTCCCACGTAAATGACAAGTGATTCCCACATGATTCCCACGTGATTAACACATTCCCACGTGATTCCCACGTGATTGACACGTGATTCCCACGTGAGTCCCATGTGATTGACACATGATTCCCACGTGATTTACAAGTGATTCCCACGTGATTCCCACGTGATTCTCACGTGATTCCCATGTGATTGACACGTGATTCCCACGTGATTGACAGGTGATTCCCACGGGATTCCCACGTGACTCCCTCGTGATTCCCACCTGATTGACACGTGATCCCCACGTGATTCCCACGTGATTGACACATTGCCTCGTGATTCCCCCTTGATTGACTCGTGATTCCCAAGGGATTCCCACGTGACTCCCTCGTGACTCCCACGTGATTGACACGTGATTCCCACCTAATTCCCACGTGATTGACACGTGATTCCCACGTGATTCCCACGTGATTGACACGTGATTCCCACGTGATTCCCACGTGATTGACACGTGATTCCCTCGTGATTGCCACGTGATTGACACATGATTCCCATGTGAGTCCCATGTGATTGATACATGATTCTCACGTGATTCCCACGTGAGTCCCATATGATTGACACATGATTCCCACGTGATTCTCACGTGATTCCCACGTGATTCTCACGTGATTCCCATGTGATTGACACGTGATTCCCACGTGATTGACAGGTGATTCCCACAGGATTCCCACGTGACTCCGTCGTGATTCCCACCTGATTGACAAGTATTCCCACCTAATTCCCAAGTGATTGACACTGATTCCCACGTGATTGACACATTCCCACGTGATTCCCTCGTGATTGACACGTGATTTCCACGGGATTTCCACGTGATTAACACGTGATTCCCCTGTGACTGACACGTGATTCCCACGAGATTCCCACATGGTTCCTCGTGATTGACACTTGATTCGCACGTGATTCCCACGGGATTGACATGTGATTCCCACGTGATTCCCACGTGATTGACACGTGATTCCCTCGTGATTGCCACGTGATTGACACATGATTCCTACGTGAGTCCCATGTGATTGACACATGATTCTCACGTGATTCCCACATGATTCCCACGTGATTGACACATTCCCACGTGATTCCCACGTGATTGACACGTGATTCACACGGGATGCCCACGTGACTCCCTCATGATTTCCACGTGATTGACACGTGATTCCCACGTCATTCCCACGTGATTCCCCCGTAAATGACAAGTGATTCCCACATGATTCCCACGTGATTGACACATTCCCACGTGATTCCCACGTGATTGACACGTGATTCCCAAGGGATTCCCACGTGACTCCCTCGTGAATCCCACGTGATTGACACGTGATTCCCACCTAATTCCCACGTGATTGACACGTGATTCCCACGTGATTCCCACGTGATTGACACGTGATTCCCACGTGATTCTCACGTGATTGACACATTCCCACGTGATTCCCACGTGATTGGCACATGATTCCCACGGGATTCCCTCATGATTCCCTCGTGATTCCCACGTGATTGACACGTGATTCCCACCTAATTCCAACGTGTTTGACATGTGATTCCCACGTGATTCCCACGTGATTGACACATTCCCACGTGATTCCCACGTATATAACAAGTGATTCCCACATGATTCACACGTGATTGACATATTCCCACGTGATTCCCACGTGATTGACACGTGATTCCCACATGAGTCCCATGTGATTGACACATGATTCCCACGTGATTTACACGTGATTCCCACGTGATTCTCACGTGATTCCCATGTGATTGACACGTGATTCCCACGTGATTGACAGGTGATTCCCACGGGATTCCCACGTGACTCCCTCGTGATTCCCACGTGATTGATACGTGATTCCCACCTAATTCCCACGTGATTGACACGTGATTCCCACGTGATTCCCACGTGATTGACACATTGCCACGTGATTCCCCCGTGATTGACACGTGATTCCCAAGGGATTCCAATGTGACTCCCTCGTGACTCCCACCTGATTGACACGTGATTCCCACCTAATTCCCACGTGATTGACACGTGATTCCCACGTGATTCCCACGTGATTGACACGTGATTCCCACGTGATTCCCACGTGATTAACACGTTATTCCCTCGTGATTGCCACGTGATTGACACAGGATTCCCACGTGAGTCCCATGTGATTGACACATGATTCCCACGTGATTCCCACGTGATTCCCACGTGATTCCCACGTGATTCTCACTTGATTCCCATGTGATTGACACGTGATTCCCACGTGATTGACAGGTGATTCCCACAGGATTCCCACGTGACTCCGTCGTGATTCCCACGTGATTGACAAGTATTCCCACCTAATTCCCACGTGATTAACTCATTCCCACGTGATTCCCACGTGATTGACACGTGATTTACACGTGATTCCAACGTGCTTCCCCCGTGATTCCCATGTGATTGACAGGTTATTCCTACGTCATTTTCACGTGATTGACACGTGATTCCCGCATCATTCCCCCATGATACCCACGTAAATGACAAGTGATTCCCACATGATTCCCACGTGATTGACACATTCCCACGTGATTCCCACGTGATTGACACGTGATTCACACGGGATTCCCACGTGACTCCCTCGTGATTTCCACGTGATTGACACGTGATTCCCACGTCATACCCACGTGGTTCCCACGTAAATGACAAGTGATTCCCACATGATTCCCACGTGATTAACACATTCCCACGTGATTCCCACGTGATTGACACGTGATTCCCACGTGAGTCCCATGTGATTGACACATGATTCCCACGTGATTTACAAGTGATTCCCACGTGATTCCCACGTGATTCTCACGTGATTCCCATGTGATTGACACGTGATTCCCACGTGATTGACAGGTGATTCCCACGGGATTCCCACGTGACTCCCTCGTGATTCCCACCTGATTGACACGTGATCCCCACGTGATTCCCACGTGATTGACACATTGCCTCGTGATTCCCCCTTGATTGACTCGTGATTCCCAAGGGATTCCCACGTGACTCCCTCGTGACTCCCACGTGATTGACACGTGATTCCCACCTAATTCCCACGTGATTGACACGTGATTCCCACGTGATTCCCACGTGATTGACACGTGATTCCCACGTGATTCCCACGTGATTGACACGTGATTCCCTCGTGATTGCCACGTGATTGACACATGATTCCCATGTGAGTCCCATGTGATTGATACATGATTCTCACGTGATTCCCACGTGAGTGCCATATGATTGACACATGATTCCCACGTGATTCTCACGTGATTCCCACGTGATTCTCACGTGATTCCCATGTGATTGACACGTGATTCCCACGTGATTGACAGGTGATTCCCACAGGATTCCCACGTGACTCCGTCGTGATTCCCACCTGATTGACAAGTATTCCCACCTAATTCCCAAGTGATTGACACTGATTCCCACGTGATTGACACATTCCCACGTGATTCCCTCGTGATTGACACGTGATTTCCACGGGATTTCCACGTGATTAACACGTGATTCCCCTGTGACTGACACGTGATTCCCACGAGATTCCCACATGGTTCCTCGTGATTGACACTTGATTCGCACGTGATTCCCACGGGATTGACATGTGATTCCCACGTGATTCCCACGTGATTGACACGTGATTCCCTCGTGATTGCCACGTGATTGACACATGATTCCTACGTGAGTCCCATGTGATTGACACATGATTCTCACGTGATTCCCACATGATTCCCACGTGATTGACACATTCCCACGTGATTCCCACGTGATTGACACGTGATTCACACGGGATGCCCACGTGACTCCCTCATGATTTCCACGTGATTGACACGTGATTCCCACGTCATTCCCACGTGATTCCCCCGTAAATGACAAGTGATTCCCACATGATTCCCACGTGATTGACACATTCCCACGTGATTCCCACGTGATTGACACGTGATTCCCATGTGAGTCCCATGTGATTGACACATGATTCCCACGTGATTTACACGTGATTCCCACGTGATTCCCACGTGATTCTCACGTGATTCCCATGTGATTGACACGTGATTCCCACGTGATTGACAGGTGATTCCCACGGGATTCCCACGTGACTCCCTCGTGATTCCCACGTGATTGACACGTGATTCCCACCTAATTCCCACGTGATTGACACGTGATTCCCACGTGTTTCCCACGTGATTGACACATTCCCACGTTTTTCCCCCTTGATTGACACGTGATTCCCAAGGGATTCCCACGTGACTCCCTCGTGAATCCCACGTGATTGACACGTGATTCCCACCTAATTCCCACGTGATTGACACGTGATTCCCACGTGATTCCCACGTGATTGACACGTGATTCCCACGTGATTCTCACGTGATTGACACATTCCCACGTGATTCCCACGTGATTGGCACATGAATCCCACGGGATTCCCTCATGATTCCCTCGTGATTCCCACGTGATTGACACGTGATTCCCACCTAATTCCAACGTGTTTGACATGTGATTCCCACGTGATTCCCACGTGATTGACACATTCCCACGTGATTCCCACGTATATAACAAGTGATTCCCACATGATTCACACGTGATTGACATATTCCCACGTGATTCCCACGTGATTGACACGTGATTCCCACATGAGTCCCATGTGATTGACACATGATTCCCACGTGATTTACACGTGATTCCCACGTGATTCTCACGTGATTCCCATGTGATTGACACGTGATTCCCACGTGATTGACAGGTGATTCCCACGGGATTCCCACGTGACTCCCTCGTGATTCCCACGTGATTGATACGTGATTCCCACCTAATTCCCACGTGATTGACACGTGATTCCCACGTGATTCCCACGTGATTGACACATTGCCACGTGATTCCCCCGTGATTGACACGTGATTCCCAAGGGATTCCAATGTGACTCCCTCGTGACTCCCACCTGATTGACACGTGATTCCCACCTAATTCCCACGTGATTGACACGTGATTCCCACGTGATTCCCACGTGATTGACACGTGATTCCCACGTGATTCCCACGTGATTAACACGTTATTCCCTCGTGATTGCCACGTGATTGACACAGGATTCCCACGTGAGTCCCATGTGATTGACACATGATTCCCACGTGATTCCCACGTGATTCCCACGTGATTCCCACGTGATTCTCACTTGATTCCCATGTGATTGACACGTGATTCCCACGTGATTGACAGGTGATTCCCACAGGATTCCCACGTGACTCCGTCGTGATTCCCACGTGATTGACAAGTATTCCCACCTAATTCCCACGTGATTAACTCATTCCCACGTGATTCCCACGTGATTGACACGTGATTCCCACGGGATTCCCACGTGATTAACACGTGATTCCCACGTGATTCCCACGTGATTGACACGTGATTCCCACCTAATTCCCACGTGATTGACACGTGATTCCCACGTGATTCTCACGTGATTGACACATTCCCACGTTATTCCCACGTGATTGGCACATGATTCCCACGGGATTCCCTCATGATTCCCTCGTGATTCCCACGTGATTGACACGTGATTCCCACCTAATTCCCACGTGTTTGACATGTGATTCCCACGTGATTCCCACGTGATTGACACATTCCCACGTTATTCCCACGTAATTGACACGTGATTCCCACGGGATTCCCTCGTGACTCCCTCGTGATTCCCACGTGATTGACACGTGATTCCAACCTAATTTCCACGTGATTGACACGTGATTTCCACGTGATATTCACGTGATTGACACGTGATTCCCACGTGAGTCCCATGTGATTGACACATGATTCCCAGGTGATTTACACGTGATTCCCACGGGATTCCCACGTGACTCCCTCGTGATTCCCACGTGATTGACACATGATTCCAACCTAATTCCCACGTGATTGACATGTTACTCCCTCGTGATTGCCACGTGATTGACACGTGACTCCAACCTAATTCCCACGTGATTGACACGTGATTCCCTCGTGATTCCCACGTGATTCTCACGTGATTCCAACGTGATTGACACGTGATTCCCTCGTGATTCCCACGTGATTGACACGTGATTCCCCCGTAATTCCCACGTGATTTACAGGTGATTCCCTCGTGATTCCCACGTGATTGACACGTGATTCCCACGTGATTGACACTTGATTCCCACCTGATTCGCACGTGATTGACACGTGATTCCCTCGTGATTTCCATGTGATTGACACCTGATTCCCATGTGAGTCCCACGTGATTGACACATGATTCCCACGTGATTTCCACGTGATTTACACGTGATTCCCACGTGCTTCCCCCGTGATTCCCATGTGATTGACAGGTTATTCCTACGTGATTTTCACGTGATTGACACGTGATTCCCGCATCATTCCCCCATGATACCCACGTAAATGACAAGTGATTCCCACATGATTCCCACGTGATTGACACATTCCCACGTGATTCCCACGTGATTGACACGTGATTCACACGGGATTCCCACGTGACTCCCTCGTGATTTCCACGTGATTGACACGTGATTCCCACGTCATACCCACGTGATTCCCACGTAAATGACAAGTGATTCCCACATGATTCCCACGTGATTAACACATTCCCACGTGATTCCCACGTGATTGACACGTGATTCCCACGTGATTCCCATGTGATTGACACGTGATTCCCACGTGATTGACAGTTGATTCCCACGGGATTCCCACGTGACTCCCTCGTGATTCCCAACTGATTGACACGTGATCCCCACGTGATTCCCACGTGATTGACACATTGCCTCGTGATTCCCCCTTGATTGACTCGTGATTCCCAAGGGATTCCCACGTGACTCCCTCGTGACTCCCACGTGATTGACACGTGATTCCCACCTAATTCCCACGTGATTGACACGTGATTCCCACGTGATTCCCACGTGATTGACACGTGATTCCCACGTGATTCCCACATGATTGACACGTGATTCCCTCGTGATTGCCACGTGATTGACACATGATTCCCATGTGAGTCCCATGTGATTGATACATGATTCTCACGTGATTCCCACGTGAGTCCCATGTGATTGACACATGATTCCCACGTGATTCTCACGTGATTCCCACGTGATTCTCACGTGATTCCCATGTGATTGACACGTGATTCCCACGTGATTGACACGTGATTCACACGGGATTCCCACGTGACTCCCTCATGATTTCCACGTGATTGACACGTGATTCCCTCGTCATTCCCACGTGATTCCCCCGTAAATGACAAGTGATTCCCACATGATTCCCACGTGGTTGACACATTCCCACGTGATTCCCACGTGATTGACACGTGATTCCCATGTGAGTCCCATGTGATTGACACATGATTCCCACGTGATTTACACGTGATTCCCACGTGATTCCCACGTGATTCTCACGTGATTCCCATGTGATTGACACGTGATTCCCACGTGATTGGCAGGTGATTCCCACGCGATTCCCACGTGACTCCCTCGTGATTCCCACGTGATTGACACGTGATTCCCACCTAATTCCCACGTGAGTGACACGTGATTCCCACGTGATTCCCACGTGATTGACACATTCCCACGTTTTTCCCACTTGATTGACACGTGTTTCCCAAGGGATTCCCACGTGACTCCCTCGTGACTCCCACGTGACTGACACGTGATTCCCACCTAATTCCCACGTGATTGACACGTGATTCCCACGTGATTGACACGTGATTTCCACGGGATTTCCACGTGATTAACACGTGATTCCCCCGTGATTGACACGTCATTCCCACGTGATTCCTACATGGTTCCTCGTGATTGACACTTGATTCGCACGTGATTCCCACGGGATTGACACGTGATTCCCACGTGATTGACACATTCCCACGTGATTACCACGTGATTGACAAGTGATTCCCTCGGGATTCCCACGTGACTCCCTTGTGATTCCCACGTGATTGACACGTGATTGCCACGTGATTCCCACGTGATTGACACATTCCCACGTGATTCCCACGTGATTGACACGTGATTCCCACGGGATTCCCACGTGACTCCCTCGTGATCCCCACGTGATTGACACGTGATACCCACGGGATTCCCACGTGACACCCACCTAATTCCCACGTGTTTGACACGTGATTCCCATGTGGTTCCCACGTGATTGACACATTCCCACGTGATTCCCACGTGATTGACACGTGATTCCCACGGGATTCCCACGTGACTCCCTCGTGATTCCCACGTGATTGACACGTGATTCCAACCTAGTTCCCACGTGATTGACATGTGACTCCCTCGTGATTGCCACGTGATTGACACGTGATTCAAACCTAATTCCCACGTGATTGACACGTCATTCCCTCGTGATTCCCACGTGATTCTCAAGTGATTCCAACGTGATTGACACGTGATTCCCAACTAATTCCCACATGATTGACACGTGATTCCCACGTGCTTCCCACGTGATTCCCATGTGATTGACAGGTGATTCCCACGTGATTCCCACGTGATTGACACGTGATTCCCACCTGATTCGCACGTGATTGACACGTGATTCCCTCGTCATTCCCACGTGATTGACACGTGATTCCCACGTGAGTCCCACGTGATTGACACGTGATTCCCACGTGATTCCCATGTGATTGACAGGTGATTCCCACGTGATTCCCACGTGATTGACACGTGATTCCCACGTGATTCCCACGTGATTCCCATGTGATTGACAGGTGATTCCCACGTGATTCCCACGTGATTGACACGTGATTCCCACGTTATTGACACGTGATTCCCACCTGATTCGCACGTGATTGACACGTGATTCCCTCGTCATTCCCACGTGATTGACACGTGATTCCCACGTGATTTCCACGTGATTTACACGTGATTCCCACGTGCTTCCCACGTGATTCCCATGTGATTGACAGGTGATTCCCACGTGATTCCCACGTGATTGACACGTGATTCCCACGTGATTCCCACGTGATTCCCATGTGATTGACAGGTGATTCCCACGTGATTCCCACGTGATTGACAAGTGATTCCCACGGGATTCCCACGTGACTCCCTCGTGATTCCCACGTGATTGACACGTGATTCCCACCTAATTCCCACGTGATTGACACGTGATTCCCACGTGATTCCCACGTGATTGACACGTGATTCCCACGTGAGTCCCATGTGATTGACACATGATTCCCACGTGATTTACACGTGACTCCCTCGTGATTCCCACGTGATTGACACGTGATTCCCACGTGATTCCCACGTGATTGACAAGTGATTCCCACGGGATTCCCACGTGACTCCCTCGTGATTCCCACGTGATTGACACGTGATTCCCACCTAATTCCCACGTGATTGACACGTGATTCCCACGTGATTCCCACGTGATTGACACATTCACACGTGATTCCCCCTTGATTGACACGTGATTCCCAAGGGATTCCCACGTGACTCTCTCGTGACAGCCACGTGATTGACACGTGATTCCCACCTAATTCCCACGTGATTGACACGTAATTCCCATGTGATTCCCACGTGATTGACACATTCACACGTGATTCCCCCTTGATTGACACGTGATTCCCAAGGGATTCCCACGTGACTCCCTCGTGTTTCCCACGTGATTGACACGTGATTCCCACGTGATTCCCACGTGATTGACACGTGATTCCCTCGTGATTGCCACGTGATTGACACATGATTCCCACGTGAGTCCCATGTGATTGACACATGATTCTCACGTGATTCACACGTGAGTCCCATGTGATTGACACATGATTCCCACGTGATTTACACGTCATTCCCAAGTGATTCCCACGTGATTCCCATGTGAATGACACGTGATTCCCACGTGATTGACACGTGATTCCCACCTAATTCCCACGTGATTGACACGTGATTCTCATGTGATTGACACATACCCACGTGATTACCACATGATTGACACGTGATTCCCACGGGATTCCCACGTGACTCCCTCGTGATTCCCACGTGATTGACAAGTGATTCCCACCTTATCCCCACGTGATTGACACGTGATTCCCACGTGATTCCCACGTGATTGACACGTGATTCCCACGGGATTCCCACGTGACTCCCTCGTGATTCCCACGTGATTGACACGTGATTCCCACCTAATTCCAACGTGTTTGACACGTGATTCACACCTGATTCCCACGTGATTGACACATTCCCACGTGATTCCCACGTGATTGACACGTGATACCCATGGGATTCCCACGTGAGTCCCTCATGATTCCCACGTGATTGACACGTGATTCCCACGTGATTCGCACGTGATTGACACATTCCCACGTGATTCCCACGTGATTGACACGTGATTCCCGCGGGATTCCCACGTGACTCCCTCATGATTCCCACGTGATTGACACGTGATTCCCACGTGATTCGCACGTGATTGACACGTGATTCCCACGTGCTTCCCACGTGATTCCCATGTGATTGACAGGTGATTCCCACGTGATTCCCACGTGATTGACACGTGATTCCCACGTGATTCCCACGTGATTCCCATGTGATTGACAGGTGATTCCCACGTGATTCCCACGTGATTGACAAGTGATTCCCACGGGATTCCCACGTGACTCCCTCGTGATTCCCACGTGATTGACACGTGATTCCCACCTAATTCCCACGTGATTGACACGTGATTCCCACGTGATTCCCACGTGATTGACACGTGATTCCCACGTGAGTCCCATGTGATTGACACATGATTCCCACGTGATTTACACGTGACTCCCTCGTGATTCCCACGTGATTGACACGTGATTCCCACGTGATTCCCACGTGATTGACAAGTGATTCCCACGGGATTCCCACGTGACTCCCTCGTGATTCCCACGTGATTGACACGTGATTCCCACCTAATTCCCACGTGATTGACACGTGATTCCCACGTGATTCCCACGTGATTGACACATTCACACGTGATTCCCCCTTGATTGACACGTGATTCCCAAGGGATTCCCACGTGACTCCCTCGTGACAGCCACGTGATTGACACGTGATTCCCACCTAATTCCCACGTGATTGACACGTAATTCCCATGTGATTCCCACGTGATTGACACATTCACACGTGATTCCCCCTTGATTGACACGTGATTCCCAAGGGATTCCCACGTGACTCCCTCGTGTTTCCCACGTGATTGACACGTGATTCCCACGTGATTCCCACGTGATTGACACGTGATTCCCTCGTGATTGCCACGTGATTGACACATGATTCCCACGTGAGTCCCATGTGATTGACACATGATTCTCACGTGATTCACACGTGAGTCCCATGTGATTGACACATGATTCCCACGTGATTTACACGTCATTCCCAAGTGATTCCCACGTGATTCCCATGTGAATGACACGTGATTCCCACGTGATTGACACGTGATTCCCACCTAATTCCCACGTGATTGACACGTGATTCTCATGTGATTGACACATACCCACGTGATTACCACATGATTGACACGTGATTCCCACGGGATTCCCACGTGACTCCCTCGTGATTCCCACGTGATTGACAAGTGATTCCCACCTTATCCCCACGTGATTGACACGTGATTCCCACGTGATTCCCACGTGATTGACACGTGATTCCCACGGGATTCCCACGTGACTCCCTCGTGATTCCCACGTGATTGACACGTGATTCCCACCTAATTCCAACGTGTTTGACACGTGATTCACACCTGATTCCCACGTGATTGACACATTCCCACGTGATTCCCACGTGATTGACACGTGATACCCATGGGATTCCCACGTGAGTCCCTCATGATTCCCACGTGATTGACACGTGATTCCCACGTGATTCGCACGTGATTGACACATTCCCACGTGATTCCCACGTGATTGACACGTGATTCCCGCGGGATTCCCACGTGACTCCCTCATGATTCCCACGTGATTGACACGTGATTCCCACGTGATTCGCACGTGATTGACACATTCCCACGTGATTCCCACGTGATTGACACGTGATTCCCCCGGGATTTCTACGTGACTCACTTGTGATTCCCACGTGATTGACACGTGATTCCCACGGGATTCCCACGTGACTCCCTCATGATTCCCACGTGATTGACACGTGATTGCCACGTGATTCGCACGTGATTGACACATTCCCACGTGATTCCCACGTGATTGTCACGTGATTCCCACGGGATTCCCACGTGACTCCCTCATGATTCCCACGTGATTGACACGTGATTCCCACGTGATTCGCACGTGATTGACACATTCCCACGTGATTCCCAGGTGATTGACACGTGATTCCCCCGGGATTTCTACGTGACTCACTTGTGATTCCCACGTGATTGACACGTGATTCCCACCTAATTCCCACGTGTTTGACACGTGATTCCCACCTGAATCCCACGTGATTGACACATTCCCACGTGATTCCCACGTGATTGACACGTGATTCCCACGGGATTCCCACATGACTCCCTCATGATTCCCACGTGATTGACACGTGATTCCCACGTGATTCGCACGTGATTGACACATTGCCACGTGATTCCCACGTGATTGACACGTGATTCCCACGGGATTTCTACGTGACTCACTTGTGATTCCCACGTGATTGACACGTGATTCCCACCTAATTCCCACGTAATTGACAAGTGATTCCCACGTGATTCTCACGTGATTGACACATTCCAACGTGATTCCCACGTGATTGACACGTGATTCCCACGGGATTCCCACGTGACTCCCTCATGATTCCCACGTGATTGACACGTGATTCCCACGTGATTCGCACGTGATTGAAACATTCCCACGTCATTCCCACGTGATTGACACGTGATTCCCACGGGATTTCTACGTGACTCACTTGTGATTCCCACGAGATTGAAACGTGATTCCCACCTAATTCCCACGTGTTTGACACGTGATTCCCACCTGATTCCCACGTGATTGACACATTCTCTCGTGATTCCCACGTGATTGACACGTGATTCCCACGGGATTCCCACGTGACTCCCTCGTGATTCCCACGTGACTCCCTCGTGATTCCCACGTGATTAACACGTGATTCCCACGTGATTCCCACGTGTTTGACACCTTCCCACGTGATTCCCACGTGATTGACACGTGATTCCCACGGGATTTCAACGTGACTCCCTCGTGATTCCCACGTGATTGACACGTGATTCCCACCTAATTCCCACGAGATTGACACGTGATTCCCACGTGATTCCCACGTGATTGACACATTCCCATGTGATTCCCACGTGATTGTCACCTGATTCCCACGGGATTCCCACGAGACTCCCTCGTGATTAACAAGTGTTTGACACGTGATTCCCACATGATTAAAACGTGATTCCCCTTGATTTCCAAGTGATTGACACCTGATTTCCACGTGATTCCCACCTGATTGACACGTCATTCCCACGTGATTCCCTCGAGATTTCCACATAATTCCCACGTGATTGACACGTGATTCCCACGTGATTAAAACGTGATTTCCCCTTTGTTCCCACGTGATTGACACGTGATTCCCAAGGGATTCCCCCGTGACTCCCTCGTGATTCCCACGTGATTGACACGTGATTCCCACCTAATTCCCACGTGATTGACACGTGATTCCCACGGGATTCCCATGTGACTGACACATTCCCACCTGATTCCCACGTGATTCACAGGTGATTCCCACGGGATTCCCACGTGACTCCCTCGTGATTATCACGTGATTGACACGTGATTCCCACCTAATTCCCACGTGATTGACAAGTGATTCACATGTGATTCCGACGTGATTGACACATTCCCACGTGATTCCCACGTGATTGACACGTGATTCCCACGGGATTCCCACGTGACTCCCTCGTGATTCCCACGTGATTAACACGTGATTCCCACGTGATTCCCACGTGATTGACACGTGATTCCCACGTGATTCCCACGTGATTCCTCGTGATTGACACTTGATTCGCACGTGATTCCCACGGGATTGACACGTGATTCCCACATGATTCCAACGTAATTACCACGTGATTCGAACTTGACTCTCACGTGATTCCCACGTGATTGACACGTGATTCCCTCGTGATTCCCACGTGATTGACACGTCATTCCCATGTGATTCCCACGTGATTCTTACGATATCGACACGTGATTCCCACGTGATTCCCACGTGAGTCCCATGTGATTGACACGTGATTCCCACGTGATTCCCACGTGATTCTTACGATATCGACACGTGATTCCCACGTGATTCCCACGTGAGTCCCATGTGATTGACACATGATTCCCACGTGATTTACACGTGATTCCCACGGTATTCCCACGTGACTCCCTCGTGATTCCCACGTGATTGACACTTGATTCCAACCTAATTCCCACATGATTGACATGTGACTCCCTCGTGATTGCCACGTGATTGACACATGATTCCAACCTAATTCCCACGTGATTGACACGTGATTCCCTCGTGATTCCCACGTGATTCTCACTTGATTCCTACGTGATTGACACGTGATTTCCGCCTAATTCCCACGTGATTGACACGTGATTCTCACGTGATTCCCACGTGATTGACACATTCCCACGTGATTACCACGTGATTGACACGTGATTCCCACGGGATTCCCACGTGACTCCCTCGTGATTACCACGTGATTGACACGTGATTGCCACGTAATTCCCACATGATTGACACATTCCCACGTGATTACCACGTGATTGACACGTGAATCCCACGGGATTCAAACGTGACTCCCTCGTGAATCCCACGTGAGTCCCATGTGATTGACACATGATTCCCACGTGATTTACACGTGATTCCCACTTGATTCCCACGTGATTCTCACGTGTTTCACAGGTGATTGACTCGTGATTCCCAAGTGATTGACAGGTGATTCCCAAGGGAATCCCAGGTGACTCCCTCGTGATTCCCACGTGATTGACACGTGATTCCCACCTAATTCGCACGTGATTGACACGTGATTCCCACGTGATTCCCACATGATTGACGCATTCCCATGTGATTCCCCCGTGATTGACACATGATTCCCACGGGACTCCCACGTGACTCCCTCGTGATTCCCACGTGATTTACACGTGATTCCCACCTAATTCCCACGTGATTGACACGTGATTCCCACGTGATTCCCACGTGATTGACACGTGAATCCCACGTGATTCCCACGTGATTGACCTGTGATTCCCTCGTGATTGCCACGTGAATGACACGTGATTCCCACGTGAGTCCCATGTGATTAACACATGATTCCCACGTGATTCCCACGTGAGTCCAATGTGATTGACACATGATTCCAACGTGATTTACACGTGATTCCCACATGATTCCCACATGATTCCCACGTGAGTCCAATGTGACTGACACATGATTCCCACGTGATTTACACGTGATTACCACGTGATTCCCACGTGATTCTCACGTGATTCCCATGTGATTGACACGTGATTCCCACGTGATTGACACGTGATTCCCACGTGATTCCCACGTGATTGACACATTCCCACGTGATTACCACGTGATTGACACGTGATTCCCACGGGATTCCCACGTGACTCCCTCGTGATTCCCACGTGATTGACACGTAATTCCCACGTGATTCCCACGTGATTGACACATTCCCACGTGATTCCAACGGGATTGACACGTGATTACCACGGGATTCCCACGTGACTCCCTCGTGATTCCCATGTGATTGACACGTGATTCCCACCTTATTCCCACGTGATTGACACGTGATTGCTACGTGTTTTCCACGTGATTCCCACGTCATTGACACATTCCCACGTGATTCCCACGTGATTGACACGTAATTCCAACGGGATTCTCACGTGACTCCCTCGTGATTCCCACTGATTGACACGTGATTCCCACGTGATTCCCACGTGATTGAAACATTCCCACGTGATTCCCACGTGATTGACACGTGATTCCCACGGGATTCCCACGTGACTCCCTCGTGATTCCCATGTGATTGACACGTGATTCCCACCTTATTCCCACGTGATTGACACGTGATTCCTACGTGTTTTCCACGTGATTCCCACGTTGTTGACACGTGATTCCCACATGAATCCCACGTGATTACCACGTGATTGACACGTGATTCCCACGGGATTCCCACGTGACTCCCTCATGATTCCCACATGATTGACACGTGAGTCCCACGTGATTCGCACGTGATTGACACATTCCCACGTGATTCCCACGTGATTGACATGTGATTCCCACGGGATTTGTACGTGACTCACTTGTGATTCCCACGTGATTGACACGTGAATCCCACGGGATTGACAAGTATTCCCACCTAATTCCCACGTGATTGACACGTGATTCCCACGTGATTCCCACGTGATTGACACGTGATTCCCACGGGATTCCCACGTGACTCCCTCGTGATTATCACGTGATTGACACGTGATTCCCACCTAATTCCCACGTGATTGACAAGTGATTCCCATGTGATTCCGACGTGATTGACACATTCCCACCTGATTCCCACGTGATTCACAGGTGATTCCCACGGGATTCCCACGTGACTCCCTCGTGATTATCACGTGATTGACACGTGATTCCCACCTAATTCCCACGTGATTGACAAGTGATTCCCATGTGATTCCGACGTGATTGACACATTCCCACGTGATTCCCACGTGATTGACACGTGATTCCCACGGGATTCCCACGTGACTCCCTCGTGATTCCCACGTGATTAACACGTGATTCCCACGTGATTCCCACGTGATTGACACGTGATTCCCACGTGATTCCCACGTGATTCCTCGTGATTGACACGTGATTCCCACGTGATTCCCACGTGATTGACACGTGACTCCCCCGTGATTCCCACGTGATTAACAGCTGATTCCCACGTGATTTCCACGTGATTACCATGTGATTGACATGTGATTTCCACGTGATTCCCACGTGAATGGCACTTGATTCCCACGTGATTCCCACGTTATTGACACGTGATTCCCCCGTGATTCCCACATGATTGACACGTGGTTCCCACGTGATTCCCACGTGATTGACACGTTATCCCCACGTGATTAAAACGTGATTCCCCCTTGATTCCCACGTGAATCACACGTGATTCCCACGTGATTCCCACCTGATTGACACGTGATTCCCACGTGATTCCCACGTGATTGACACGTGATTCCCAAGGGATTCCCACGTGATTGACCCGTGATTCGCACGTGATTGACACCTGATTCCCACGTGATTCCCACGTGATTGACACATTCCCACGTGATTCCCACGTGATTGACACGTGATTCCCACGGGAATCCAACGTGACACCCTCGTGATTCCCACGTGATTGACACGTGATTCCAACCTAATTCCCACGTGATTGACACGTGATTCCCACGTCATTCCCACGTGATTCCCACGTAAATGACAATTGATTCCCACATGATTCCCACGTGATTGACACATTCCCACGTGATTCCCACGTGATTGACACGTGATTCCCACGTGAGTCCAATGTGATTGACACATGATTCCCACGTGATTTACACGTGTTCCCATGTGATTCCCATGTGATTCTCACGTGATTCCCATGTGATTGACACGTGATTCCCACGTGATTGACAGGTGATTTCCACGGGATTCCCAGGTGACTCCCTCGTGATTCCCACGTGATTGACACGTGATTCCCAGCTAATTCCCACGTGATTGGCATGTGATTCCCACGTGATTGACACGTGATTCCCACGGGATTCCCACGTGACTCCCTCGTGATTCCCACGTGATTGACACGTGATTCCCACCTATTTCCCACGTGATTGACACGTGATTCCCACGTGATTGACACATTCCCTCGTGATTCCCACGTGATTGACACGTGATTCCCACGGGATTCCCACGTGACTCCCTCGTGATTCCCACGTGAGTGACACGTGATTCCCACCTAATTCCCACGTGTTTGACACGTGATTCCCACGTGATTACCACGTGATTGACACATTCCCACGTGATTCCCACGTGATGGTCACCTGATTCCCACGGGATTCCCACGTGACTCCCTCATGTTTCCTACGTGATTGACACGTGATTCCCACCTAATTCCTACGTGATTGACACGTGAGTCCCACGGGATTCCCACATGACTCCCTCGTGATTCCCACGTGATTGACACGTGATTCCCACCTATTTCCCACGTGATTGACACGTGATTCCCACGTGATTCCCACGTGATTGACACATTCCCTCGTGATTCCCACGTGATTGACACGTGATTCCCACGGGATTCCCACGTGACTCCCTCGTGATTCCCACGTGATTGACACGTGATTCCCACCTAATTCCCACGTGTTTGACACGTGATCTCACGTGAGTCCCAGGTGATTGACACATGATTCCCACGTGATTTACACGTGATTCCCACGTGATTCCCTCGTGATTCCCACGTGATTCTCACGTGATTCTCATGTCATTGACACGTGATTCCCACGTGATTGACACGTGATTCCCACATAATTCCCACGTGATTGACACGTGATTCCCACGTGATACCCACGTGATTGACACATTCCCACGTGATTCCCCCGTGATTGACACGTGATTCCCTCGTGATTGCCACGTGATTGACACATGATTCCTACGTGAGTCCCATGTGATTGACACATGATTCTCACGTGATTCCCACATGATTCCCACGTGATTGACACATTCCCACGTGATTCCCACGTGATTGACACGTGATTCACACGGGATGCCCACGTGACTCCCTCATGATTTCCACGTGATTGACACGTGATTCCCACGTCATTCCCACGTGATTCCCCCGTAAATGACAAGTGATTCCCACATGATTCCCACGTGATTGACACATTCCCACGTGATTCCCACGTGATTGACACGTGATTCCCATGTGAGTCCCATGTGATTGACACATGATTCCCACGTGATTTACACGTGATTCCCACGTGATTCCCACGTGATTCTCACGTGATTCCCATGTGATTGACACGTGATTCCCACGTGATTGACAGGTGATTCCCACGGGATTCCCACGTGACTCCCTCGTGATTCCCACGTGATTGACACGTGATTCCCACCTAATTCCCACGTGATTGACACGTGATTCCCACGTGTTTCCCACGTGATTGACACATTCCCACGTTTTTCCCCCTTGATTGACACGTGATTCCCAAGGGATTCCCACGTGACTCCCTCGTGAATCCCACGTGATTGACACGTGATTCCCACCTAATTCCCACGTGATTGACACGTGATTCCCACGTGATTCCCACGTGATTGACACGTGATTCCCACGTGATTCTCACGTGATTGACACATTCCCACGTGATTCCCACGTGATTGGCACATGATTCCCACGGGATTCCCTCATGATTCCCTCGTGATTCCCACGTGATTGACACGTGATTCCCACCTAATTCCAACGTGTTTGACATGTGATTCCCACGTGATTCCCACGTGATTGACACATTCCCACGTGATTCCCACGTATATAACAAGTGATTCCCACATGATTCACACGTGATTGACATATTCCCACGTGATTCCCACGTGATTGACACGTGATTCCCACATGAGTCCCATGTGATTGACACATGATTCCCACGTGATTTACACGTGATTCCCACGTGATTCTCACGTGATTCCCATGTGATTGACACGTGATTCCCACGTGATTGACAGGTGATTCCCACGGGATTCCCACGTGACTCCCTCGTGATTCCCACGTGATTGATACGTGATTCCCACCTAATTCCCACGTGATTGACACGTGATTCCCACGTGATTCCCACGTGATTGACACATTGCCACGTGATTCCCCCGTGATTGACACGTGATTCCCAAGGGATTCCAATGTGACTCCCTCGTGACTCCCACCTGATTGACACGTGATTCCCACCTAATTCCCACGTGATTGACACGTGATTCCCACGTGATTCCCACGTGATTGACACGTGATTCCCACGTGATTCCCACGTGATTAACACGTTATTCCCTCGTGATTGCCACGTGATTGACACAGGATTCCCACGTGAGTCCCATGTGATTGACACATGATTCCCACGTGATTCCCACGTGATTCCCACGTGATTCCCACGTGATTCTCACTTGATTCCCATGTGATTGACACGTGATTCCCACGTGATTGACAGGTGATTCCCACAGGATTCCCACGTGACTCCGTCGTGATTCCCACGTGATTGACAAGTATTCCCACCTAATTCCCACGTGATTAACTCATTCCCACGTGATTCCCACGTGATTGACACGTGATTCCCACGGGATTCCCACGTGATTAACACGTGATTCCCACGTGATTCCCACGTGATTGACACGTGATTCCCACCTAATTCCCACGTGATTGACACGTGATTCCCACGTGATTCTCACGTGATTGACACATTCCCACGTTATTCCCACGTGATTGGCACATGATTCCCACGGGATTCCCTCATGATTCCCTCGTGATTCCCACGTGATTGACACGTGATTCCCACCTAATTCCCACGTGTTTGACATGTGATTCCCACGTGATTCCCACGTGATTGACACATTCCCACGTTATTCCCACGTAATTGACACGTGATTCCCACGGGATTCCCTCGTGACTCCCTCGTGATTCCCACGTGATTGACACGTGATTCCAACCTAATTTCCACGTGATTGACACGTGATTTCCACGTGATATTCACGTGATTGACACGTGATTCCCACGTGAGTCCCATGTGATTGACACATGATTCCCAGGTGATTTACACGTGATTCCCACGGGATTCCCACGTGACTCCCTCGTGATTCCCACGTGATTGACACATGATTCCAACCTAATTCCCACGTGATTGACATGTTACTCCCTCGTGATTGCCACGTGATTGACACGTGACTCCAACCTAATTCCCACGTGATTGACACGTGATTCCCTCGTGATTCCCACGTGATTCTCACGTGATTCCAACGTGATTGACACGTGATTCCCTCGTGATTCCCACGTGATTGACACGTGATTCCCCCGTAATTCCCACGTGATTTACAGGTGATTCCCTCGTGATTCCCACGTGATTGACACGTGATTCCCACGTGATTGACACTTGATTCCCACCTGATTCGCACGTGATTGACACGTGATTCCCTCGTGATTTCCATGTGATTGACACCTGATTCCCATGTGAGTCCCACGTGATTGACACATGATTCCCACGTGATTTCCACGTGATTTACACGTGATTCCCACGTGCTTCCCCCGTGATTCCCATGTGATTGACAGGTTATTCCTACGTGATTTTCACGTGATTGACACGTGATTCCCGCATCATTCCCCCATGATACCCACGTAAATGACAAGTGATTCCCACATGATTCCCACGTGATTGACACATTCCCACGTGATTCCCACGTGATTGACACGTGATTCACACGGGATTCCCACGTGACTCCCTCGTGATTTCCACGTGATTGACACGTGATTCCCACGTCATACCCACGTGATTCCCACGTAAATGACAAGTGATTCCCACATGATTCCCACGTGATTAACACATTCCCACGTGATTCCCACGTGATTGACACGTGATTCCCACGTGATTCCCATGTGATTGACACGTGATTCCCACGTGATTGACAGTTGATTCCCACGGGATTCCCACGTGACTCCCTCGTGATTCCCAACTGATTGACACGTGATCCCCACGTGATTCCCACGTGATTGACACATTGCCTCGTGATTCCCCCTTGATTGACTCGTGATTCCCAAGGGATTCCCACGTGACTCCCTCGTGACTCCCACGTGATTGACACGTGATTCCCACCTAATTCCCACGTGATTGACACGTGATTCCCACGTGATTCCCACGTGATTGACACGTGATTCCCACGTGATTCCCACATGATTGACACGTGATTCCCTCGTGATTGCCACGTGATTGACACATGATTCCCATGTGAGTCCCATGTGATTGATACATGATTCTCACGTGATTCCCACGTGAGTCCCATGTGATTGACACATGATTCCCACGTGATTCTCACGTGATTCCCACGTGATTCTCACGTGATTCCCATGTGATTGACACGTGATTCCCACGTGATTGACACGTGATTCACACGGGATTCCCACGTGACTCCCTCATGATTTCCACGTGATTGACACGTGATTCCCTCGTCATTCCCACGTGATTCCCCCGTAAATGACAAGTGATTCCCACATGATTCCCACGTGGTTGACACATTCCCACGTGATTCCCACGTGATTGACACGTGATTCCCATGTGAGTCCCATGTGATTGACACATGATTCCCACGTGATTTACACGTGATTCCCACGTGATTCCCACGTGATTCTCACGTGATTCCCATGTGATTGACACGTGATTCCCACGTGATTGGCAGGTGATTCCCACGCGATTCCCACGTGACTCCCTCGTGATTCCCACGTGATTGACACGTGATTCCCACCTAATTCCCACGTGAGTGACACGTGATTCCCACGTGATTCCCACGTGATTGACACATTCCCACGTTTTTCCCACTTGATTGACACGTGTTTCCCAAGGGATTCCCACGTGACTCCCTCGTGACTCCCACGTGACTGACACGTGATTCCCACCTAATTCCCACGTGATTGACACGTGATTCCCACGTGATTGACACGTGATTTCCACGGGATTTCCACGTGATTAACACGTGATTCCCCCGTGATTGACACGTCATTCCCACGTGATTCCTACATGGTTCCTCGTGATTGACACTTGATTCGCACGTGATTCCCACGGGATTGACACGTGATTCCCACGTGATTGACACATTCCCACGTTTTCCCCCTTGATTGACACGTGATTCCCACGGGATTCCCACGTGACTCCCTCGTGATTCCCACGTGATTGACACGT
Organism: Muntiacus reevesi; assembly: GCF_963930625.1. Classification (NCBI taxonomy): domain Eukaryota; kingdom Metazoa; phylum Chordata; class Mammalia; order Artiodactyla; family Cervidae; genus Muntiacus; species Muntiacus reevesi. Next base: position 112,647 of record NW_027077925.1, read on the forward strand.
GATTCCCACCTAATTCCCACGTGTTTGACACGTGATTCCCACGTGAGTCCCATGTGATTGACACATTCCCACGTGATTACCACGTGATTGACACGTGATACCCATGGGATTCCCACGTGAGTCCCTCATGATTCCCACGTGATTGACACGTGATTCCCACGTGATTCGCACGTGATTGACACATTCCCACGTGATTCCCACGTGATTGACACGTGATTCCTGCGGGATTCCCACGTGACTCCCTCATGATTCCCACGTGATTGACACGTGATTCCCACGTGATTCGCACGTGATTGACACATTCCCACGTGATTCCCACGTGATTGACACGTGATTCCCCCGGGATTTCTACGTGACTCACTTGTGATTCCCACGTGATTGACACGTGATTCCCACGGGATTCCCACGTGACTCCCTCATGATTCCCACGTGATTGACACGTGATTGCCACGTGATTCGCACGTGATTGACACATTCCCACGTGATTCCCACGTGATTGTCACGTGATTCCCACGGGATTCCCACGTGACTCCCTCATGATTCCCACGTGATTGACACGTGATTCCCACGTGATTCGCACGTGATTGACACATTCCCACGTGATTCCCAGGTGATTGACACGTGATTCCCCCGGGATTTCTACGTGACTCACTTGTGATTCCCACGTGATTGACACGTGATTCCCACCTAATTCCCACGTGTTTGACACGTGATTCCCACCTGAATCCCACGTGATTGACACATTCCCACGTGATTCCCACGTGATTGACACGTGATTCCCACGGGATTCCCACATGACTCCCTCATGATTCCCACGTGATTGACACGTGATTCCCACGTGATTCGCACGTGATTGACACATTGCCACGTGATTCCCACGTGATTGACACGTGATTCCCACGGGATTTCTACGTGACTCACTTGTGATTCCCACGTGATTGACACGTGATTCCCACCTAATACCCACGTAATTGACAAGTGATTCCCACGTGATTCTCACGTGATTGACACATTCCAACGTGATTCCCACGTGATTGACACGTGATTCCCACGGGATTCCCACGTGACTCCCTCATGATTCCCACGTGATTGACACGTGATTCCCACGTGATTCGCACGTGATTGAAACATTCCCACGTCATTCCCACGTGATTGACACGTGATTCCCACGGGATTTCTACGTGACTCACTTGTGATTCCCACGAGATTGAAACGTGATTCCCACCTAATTCCCACGTGTTTGACACGTGATTCCCACCTGATTCCCACGTGATTGACACATTCTCTCGTGATTCCCACGTGATTGACACGTGATTCCCACGGGATTCCCACGTGACTCCCTCGTGATTCCCACGTGACTCCCTCGTGATTCCCACGTGATTAACACGTGATTCCCACGTGATTCCCACGTGTTTGACACCTTCCCACGTGATTCCCACGTGATTGACACGTGATTCCCACGGGATTTCAACGTGACTCCCTCGTGATTCCCACGTGATTGACACGTGATTCCCACCTAATTCCCACGAGATTGACACGTGATTCCCACGTGATTCCCACGTGATTGACACATTCCCATGTGATTCCCACGTGATTGTCACCTGATTCCCACGGGATTCCCACGTGACTCCCTCGTGATTAACAAGTGTTTGACACGTGATTCCCACATGATTAAAACGTGATTCCCCTTGATTTCCAAGTGATTGACACCTGATTTCCACGTGATTCCCACCTGATTGACACGTCATTCCCACGTGATTCCCTCGAGATTTCCACATAATTCCCACGTGATTGACACGTGATTCCCACGTGATTAAAACGTGATTTCCCCTTTGTTCCCACGTGATTGACACGTGATTCCCAAGGGATTCCCCCGTGACTCCCTCGTGATTCCCACGTGATTGACACGTGATTCCCACCTAATTCCCACGTGATTGACACGTGATTCCCACGGGATTCCCATGTGACTGACACATTCCCACCTGATTCCCACGTGATTCACAGGTGATTCCCACGGGATTCCCACGTGACTCCCTCGTGATTATCACGTGATTGACACGTGATTCCCACCTAATTCCCACGTGATTGACAAGTGATTCACATGTGATTCCGACGTGATTGACACATTCCCACGTGATTCCCACGTGATTGACACGTGATTCCCACGGGATTCCCACGTGACTCCCTCGTGATTCCCACGTGATTAACACGTGATTCCCACGTGATTCCCACGTGATTGACACGTGATTCCCACGTGATTCCCACGTGATTCCTCGTGATTGACACTTGATTCGCACGTGATTCCCACGGGATTGACACGTGATTCCCACATGATTCCAACGTAATTACCACGTGATTCGAACTTGACTCTCACGTGATTCCCACGTGATTGACACGTGATTCCCTCGTGATTCCCACGTGATTGACACGTCATTCCCATGTGATTCCCACGTGATTCTTACGATATCGACACGTGATTCCCACGTGATTCCCACGTGAGTCCCATGTGATTGACACGTGATTCCCACGTGATTCCCACGTGATTCTTACGATATCGACACGTGATTCCCACGTGATTCCCACGTGAGTCCCATGTGATTGACACATGATTCCCACGTGATTTACACGTGATTCCCACGGTATTCCCACGTGACTCCCTCGTGATTCCCACGTGATTGACACTTGATTCCAACCTAATTCCCACATGATTGACATGTGACTCCCTCGTGATTGCCACGTGATTGACACATGATTCCAACCTAATTCCCACGTGATTGACACGTGATTCCCTCGTGATTCCCACGTGATTCTCACTTGATTCCTACGTGATTGACACGTGATTTCCGCCTAATTCCCACGTGATTGACACGTGATTCTCACGTGATTCCCACGTGATTGACACATTCCCACGTGATTACCACGTGATTGACACGTGATTCCCACGGGATTCCCACGTGACTCCCTCGTGATTACCACGTGATTGACACGTGATTGCCACGTAATTCCCACATGATTGACACATTCCCACGTGATTACCACGTGATTGACACGTGAATCCCACGGGATTCAAACGTGACTCCCTCGTGAATCCCACGTGAGTCCCATGTGATTGACACATGATTCCCACGTGATTTACACGTGATTCCCACTTGATTCCCACGTGATTCTCACGTGTTTCACAGGTGATTGACTCGTGATTCCCAAGTGATTGACAGGTGATTCCCAAGGGAATCCCAGGTGACTCCCTCGTGATTCCCACGTGATTGACACGTGATTCCCACCTAATTCGCACGTGATTGACACGTGATTCCCACGTGATTCCCACATGATTGACGCATTCCCATGTGATTCCCCCGTGATTGACACATGATTCCCACGGGACTCCCACGTGACTCCCTCGTGATTCCCACGTGATTTACACGTGATTCCCACCTAATTCCCACGTGATTGACACGTGATTCCCACGTGATTCCCACGTGATTGACACGTGAATCCCACGTGATTCCCACGTGATTGACCTGTGATTCCCTCGTGATTGCCACGTGAATGACACGTGATTCCCACGTGAGTCCCATGTGATTAACACATGATTCCCACGTGATTCCCACGTGAGTCCAATGTGATTGACACATGATTCCAACGTGATTTACACGTGATTCCCACATGATTCCCACATGATTCCCACGTGAGTCCAATGTGACTGACACATGATTCCCACGTGATTTACACGTGATTACCACGTGATTCCCACGTGATTCTCACGTGATTCCCATGTGATTGACACGTGATTCCCACGTGATTGACACGTGATTCCCACGTGATTCCCACGTGATTGACACATTCCCACGTGATTACCACGTGATTGACACGTGATTCCCACGGGATTCCCACGTGACTCCCTCGTGATTCCCACGTGATTGACACGTAATTCCCACGTGATTCCCACGTGATTGACACATTCCCACGTGATTCCAACGGGATTGACACGTGATTACCACGGGATTCCCACGTGACTCCCTCGTGATTCCCATGTGATTGACACGTGATTCCCACCTTATTCCCACGTGATTGACACGTGATTGCTACGTGTTTTCCACGTGATTCCCACGTCATTGACACATTCCCACGTGATTCCCACGTGATTGACACGTAATTCCAACGGGATTCTCACGTGACTCCCTCGTGATTCCCACGTGATTGACACGTGATTCCCACGTGATTCCCACGTGATTGAAACATTCCCACGTGATTCCCACGTGATTGACACGTGATTCCCACGGGATTCCCACGTGACTCCCTCGTGATTCCCATGTGATTGACACGTGATTCCCACCTTATTCCCACGTGATTGACACGTGATTCCTACGTGTTTTCCACGTGATTCCCACGTTGTTGACACGTGATTCCCACATGAATCCCACGTGATTACCACGTGATTGACACGTGATTCCCACGGGATTCCCACGTGACTCCCTCATGATTCCCACATGATTGACACGTGAGTCCCACGTGATTCGCACGTGATTGACACATTCCCACGTGATTCCCACGTGATTGACATGTGATTCCCACGGGATTTGTACGTGACTCACTTGTGATTCCCACGTGATTGACACGTGAATCCCACGGGATTGACAAGTATTCCCACCTAATTCCCACGTGATTGACACGTGATTCCCACGTGATTCCCACGTGATTGACACGTGATTCCCACGGGATTCCCACGTGACTCCCTCGTGATTATCACGTGATTGACACGTGATTCCCACCTAATTCCCACGTGATTGACAAGTGATTCCCATGTGATTCCGACGTGATTGACACATTCCCACCTGATTCCCACGTGATTCACAGGTGATTCCCACGGGATTCCCACGTGACTCCCTCGTGATTATCACGTGATTGACACGTGATTCCCACCTAATTCCCACGTGATTGACAAGTGATTCCCATGTGATTCCGACGTGATTGACACATTCCCACGTGATTCCCACGTGATTGACACGTGATTCCCACGGGATTCCCACGTGACTCCCTCGTGATTCCCACGTGATTAACACGTGATTCCCACGTGATTCCCACGTGATTGACACGTGATTCCCACGTGATTCCCACGTGATTCCTCGTGATTGACACGTGATTCCCACGTGATTCCCACGTGATTGACACGTGACTCCCCCGTGATTCCCACGTGATTAACAGCTGATTCCCACGTGATTTCCACGTGATTACCATGTGATTGACATGTGATTTCCACGTGATTCCCACGTGAATGGCACTTGATTCCCACGTGATTCCCACGTTATTGACACGTGATTCCCCCGTGATTCCCACATGATTGACACGTGGTTCCCACGTGATTCCCACGTGATTGACACGTTATCCCCACGTGATTAAAACGTGATTCCCCCTTGATTCCCACGTGAATCACACGTGATTCCCACGTGATTCCCACCTGATTGACACGTGATTCCCACGTGATTCCCACGTGATTGACACGTGATTCCCAAGGGATTCCCACGTGATTGACCCGTGATTCGCACGTGATTGACACCTGATTCCCACGTGATTCCCACGTGATTGACACATTCCCACGTGATTCCCACGTGATTGACACGTGATTCCCACGGGAATCCAACGTGACACCCTCGTGATTCCCACGTGATTGACACGTGATTCCAACCTAATTCCCACGTGATTGACACGTGATTCCCACGTCATTCCCACGTGATTCCCACGTAAATGACAATTGATTCCCACATGATTCCCACGTGATTGACACATTCCCACGTGATTCCCACGTGATTGACACGTGATTCCCACGTGAGTCCAATGTGATTGACACATGATTCCCACGTGATTTACACGTGTTCCCATGTGATTCCCATGTGATTCTCACGTGATTCCCATGTGATTGACACGTGATTCCCACGTGATTGACAGGTGATTTCCACGGGATTCCCAGGTGACTCCCTCGTGATTCCCACGTGATTGACACGTGATTCCCAGCTAATTCCCACGTGATCGGCATGTGATTCCCACGTGATTGACACGTGATTCCCACGGGATTCCCACGTGACTCCCTCGTGATTCCCACGTGATTGACACGTGATTCCCACCTATTTCCCACGTGATTGACACGTGATTCCCACGTGATTGACACATTCCCTCGTGATTCCCACGTGATTGACACGTGATTCCCACGGGATTCCCACGTGACTCCCTCGTGATTCCCACGTGAGTGACACGTGATTCCCACCTAATTCCCACGTGTTTGACACGTGATTCCCACGTGATTACCACGTGATTGACACATTCCCACGTGATTCCCACGTGATGGTCACCTGATTCCCACGGGATTCCCACGTGACTCCCTCATGTTTCCTACGTGATTGACACGTGATTCCCACCTAATTCCTACGTGATTGACACGTGAGTCCCACGGGATTCCCACATGACTCCCTCGTGATTCCCACGTGATTGACACGTGATTCCCACCTATTTCCCACGTGATTGACACGTGATTCCCACGTGATTCCCACGTGATTGACACATTCCCTCGTGATTCCCACGTGATTGACACGTGATTCCCACGGGATTCCCACGTGACTCCCTCGTGATTCCCACGTGATTGACACGTGATTCCCACCTAATTCCCACGTGTTTGACACGTGATCTCACGTGAGTCCCAGGTGATTGACACATGATTCCCACGTGATTTACACGTGATTCCCACGTGATTCCCTCGTGATTCCCACGTGATTCTCACGTGATTCTCATGTCATTGACACGTGATTCCCACGTGATTGACACGTGATTCCCACATAATTCCCACGTGATTGACACGTGATTCCCACGTGATACCCACGTGATTGACACATTCCCACGTGATTCCCCCGTGATTGACACGTGATTCCCACGGGATTCCCACTTGACTCCCTCGTGATTCCCACGTGATTGACACGTGATTCCCACCTAATTCCCACGTGATTGACACGTGATTCCCACGTGATTGACACGTGATTCCCATGTGATTCCCACGTGATTCCCACGTGAATCCCATGTGATTGACACATGATTCCCACGTGTTTCCCACGTGATTGACACATTCCCACGTGATTCCCACGTGATTGACACGTGATTCTCACGGGATTCCCACGTGAATCCCTCGTGATTCCCACGTGATTGACACGTGATTCCCACCTAATTCCCAAGTGTTTGACACGTGATTCCCACGTGAGTCCCATGTGATTGACACATGATTGCGACGTGATTCCCACGTGATTGACACATTCCCACGTTTTTCCCCCGTGATTGACACGTGATTCCCACGGGATTCCCACGTGACTCCGTCGTGATTCCCACGTGATTGACACGTGATTCCCACCTAATTCCCACGTGATTGACACGTGATTCCCACCTAATTCCCACGTGATTGACACGTGATTCCCACGTGATTCCCACGTGATTGACACGTGACTCCCCCGTGATTCCCACGTGATTAACACCTGATTCCCACGTGATTTCCACGTGATTACCACGTGATTGACACGTGATTTTCACGTGATTCCCATGTGAATGGCACTTGATTCCCACGTGATTCCCACGTGATTGACACGTGATTTTCACGTGATTACCACGTGAATCACACGTGATTCCCACGTGATTCCCACCTGATTGACACGTGATTCCCACGTGATTCCCACGTGATTGACACGTGATTCCCAAGGGATTCCCACGTGATTGTCCCGTGATTCGCACGTGATTGACACCTGATTCCCACGTGATTCCCACGTGATTGACACATTCCCACGTGATTCCCACGTGATTGACACGTGATTCCCACGGGAATCCAACGTGACACCCTCGTGATTCCCACGTGATTGACACGTGATTCCAACCTAATTCACACGTGATTGACACGTGATTCCCACGTCATTCCCACGTGATTCCCACGTAAATGACAAGTGATTCCCACATGATTCCCACGTGATTGACACATTCCCACGTGATTCCCACGTGATTGACACGTGATTCCCACGTGAGTCCCATGTGATTGACACATGATTCCCACGTGATTTACCCGTGAATCCCACGTGATTCCCACGTGATTCTCATGTGATTCCCATGTGATTGACACGTGATTCCCACGTGATTGACAGTTGATTTCCACGGGATTCCCAGGTGACTCCCTCGTGATTCCCACGTGATTGACACGTGATTCCCACCTAATTCCCACGTGCTTGACACGTGATTCCCATGTGATTCCCACGTGATTGACACGTGATTCCCACGTGACTCCCATGTGATTGACACATGATTCCCACGTGTTTCCCACGTGATTCACACATTCCCACGTGATTCCCACGTGATTGACACGTGATTCCCACGGGATTCCCACGTGAATCCCTCGTGATTCCCACGTGATTGACACGTGATCCCCACCTAATTCCCACGTGTTTGACACGTGATTCCCTCGGGATTCCCACGTGACTCCGTCGTGATTCCCACGTGATTGACACGTGATTCCCACCTAATTCCCACGTGATTGACACGTGATTCCCACCTAATTCCCACATGATTGACACGTGATTCCCACCTAATTCCCACGTGATTGACACGTGATTCCCATGTGATTCCCACGTGATTGACACGTGACTCCCCCGTGATTCCCACGTGATTAACACCTGATTCCCACGTGATTTCCACGTGATTACCACGTGATTGTCAAGTGATTCCCACTTGATTCTCACATGATTTCCTCGTCATTGACACGTGATTCCAACGTGATTCTCACGTGATTGACAAGTGATTCCCACGTGATTCTCAAGTGACTCCCACGTGATTCCCACGTGATTGACACGTGATTCCCCCGTGATTCCCACATGATTGACACGTGGTTCCCACGTGATTCCCACGTGACTAACACGTTATCCCCACGTGATTAAAACGTGATTCCCCCTTGATTCCCACGTGATTGACACGTGATTCCCACGTGATTCCCACGTGATTGACACGTGATTCCCCCGTGATTCCCACATGATTGACACGTGGTTCCCACGTGATTCCCACGTGATTGACACGTGATTCCCCCGTGATTCCCACATGATTGACACGTGGTTCCCACGTGATTCCGACGTGATTAACACGTTATCCCCACGTGATTAAAACGTGATTCCCCCTTGATTCCCACGTGAATCACACGTGATTCCCACGTGATTCCCACCTGATTGACACGTGATTCCCACGTGATTCCCACGTGATTGACACGTGATTACCACGGGATTCCCAGGTGACTCCCTCGTGTTTCCCTCGTGATTGACACGTGATTCCCACCTAATTCCCACGTGATTGACACGTGATTCCCACGTTATTCCCACGTGATTGACACGTGATTCCCACGTGATTCCCACGTGATTGACACGTGATCACGTCGTGATTGCCACGTGATTGACACGTGATTCCCACGTGAGTCCCATGTGATTGACACATGATTCCCACGTGATTCCCACTTGATTGACACATTCCCACGTGATTCCCACGTGATTGACACGTGATTCCCACGGGATTCACACGTGACTCCCTCGTGATTCCCACGTGATTGACACGTGATTCCCACCTAATTCCCACGTGTTTGACACGTGATTCCCACCTGATTCTCACGTGACTCCCACGTGATTGGCACGTGATTCCCACGGGATTCCCACGTGATTCCCTCGTGATTCCCACGTGATTGACACGTGATTCCCACCTAATTCCCACGTGTTTGACACGTGATTCCCACGTGATTCCCACGTGATTGACACATTCCCACGTGATTCCCACGTGATTGACACGTGATTCCCAAGGGATTCCCACGTGACTCCCTCGTGATTCCCATGTGATTGACACGTGATTCCAACATAATTCCCACGTGATTGACACGTGAATCCCAAGTGAATCCCACGTGATTGACACGTGATTCCCACGTGAGTCCCATGTGATTGACACATGATTCCCACTTGATTTACATGTGATTCCCACGGTATTCCCATGTGACTCCCTCGTGATTCCCACGTGATTGACACTTGATTCCAACCTAATTCCCACGTGATTGACATGTGACTCCCTCGTGATTGCCACGTGATTTACACGTGATTCCAACCTAATTCCCACGTGATTGACATGTGATTCCCTCGTGATTCCAACCTAATTACCACGTGATTGACACGTGATTCCCACGTGATTCCCACGTGATTGACACGTGATTCCCTCGTGATTGCCACGTGACTGACACGTGATTCCCACGTGAGTCCCATGTGATTGACACATGATTCCCACGTGATTTACACGTGATTACCACGTGATTCCCACGTGATTCTCACGTGATTCCCCTGTGATTGACACGTGATTACCACGTGATTAACTGGTGACTCCCACGGGATTCCAACGTGACTCCCTCGTGATTCCCACGTGATTGATACGTGATTTCCACTTAATTCCCACGTGATTGCCACGTGATTCCCACGTGATTCCCACGTGATTGACACATTCCCACGTGATTCCCACGTGATTGACACGTGACTCCCACGAGATTCCCACGTGACTCCCTCGTGATTCCCACGTGATTTACACGTGATTACCCCGTGATTCCCACGTGATTCTCACGTGATTCCCCTGTGATTGACACGTGATTCCCATGTGATTGACAGGTGACTCCCACGGGATTCCCACGTGACTCCCTCGTGATTCCCACGTGATTGACACGTGATTCCCACCTTATTCCCACGTGATTGACACGTGATTCCCACGTGATTCCCACGTAATTGACACATTCCCACGTGATTCCCACGTGATTGACACGTGATTCCCACGGGATTCCCACGTGACTCCCTCGTGATTCCCACGTGATTGACACGTGATTCCCACCTAATTAACAAGTGGTTGACACGTGATTCCCACCTGATTCCCACGTGATTGACACATTCCCACGTGATTCCCACGTGATTGACACGTGATTCCCACGGGATTCCCAGGTGACTCCCTCGTGTTTCCCTCGTGATTGACACGTGATTCCCACCTAATTCCCACGTGATTGACACGTGATTCCCACGTGATTCCCACGTGATTGACACGTTATTCCCACGTGATTCCCACGTGATTGACACGTAATTCCCTCGTGATTGCCACGTGATTGCCACGTGATTCCCACGTGAATTCCATGTGATTGACACATGATTCCCACGTAAATGACAAGTGATTCCCACATGATTCCCACGTGATTGATACATTCCCACGTGATTCCCACGTGATTGACACGTGATCCCACGTGAGTCCCATGTGATTAACACATGATTCCCACGTGATTTACACGTGATTCCCACGTGATTCCCACGTGATTCTCACGTGATTCCAATGTGATTGACACGTGATTCCCACGTGATTGACAGGTGATTCCCACGGGATTCCCATGTGACTCCCTCGTGAGTCCCACGTGATTGACACGGGATTCCCACCTAATTCCCACGTGATTGACACGTGATTCCCACGTGATTCCCACGTGATTGACACATTCCCACGTGATTCCCCCTTGATTGACACGTGATTCCCAAGGGATTCCCACATGACTCCCTCGTGATTCCCACGTGATTGACACGTGGTTCCCACCTAATTTCCACGTGATTGACACGTGATTCCCACGTGATTCCCACGTGATTGACACGTGATTCCCTCGTGATTGCCAAGTGATTGACACATGATTCCCACGTGAGTCCCATGTGATTGACACATGATTCCAACGTGATTCCCACGTGAGTCCCATGTGATTGACACATGATTCCCACGTGATTTACACGTGATTCCCACGTGATTCCCATGTGATTCTCACGTGATTGCCATGTGATTGACCCGTGATTCCCACGTGATTGCCACGTGATTCCCACGTGATTCCCACGTGATTGACACATTCCCACGTGATTCCCACGTGATTGACACGTGATTCCCACGGGATTCCCACGTGACTCCCTCGTGATTCCCACGTGATTAACACGTGATTCCCACGTGATTCCCACGTGATTGACACCTTCCCACGTGATTCCCACGTGATTGACACGTGATTCCCACGGGATTTCAACCTGACTCCCTCGTGATTCCCACGTGATTGACACGTGATTCCCACCTAATTCCCACGTGATTGACACGTGATTCCCACGTGATTCCCACGTGATTGACACGTGATTCCCACGGGATTCCCACGTGACTCCCTCGTGATTCCCACGTTATTGACACGTGATTCCAACCTAATTCCCCCGTGATTGACACGTGATTCCCATGTCATACCCACGTGATTCCCACGTAAATGACAAGTGATTCCCACATGATTCCCACGTGATTGACACATTCCCACGTGATACCCACGTGATTGACACGTGATTCCCACTTGATTGACACGTGATTCCCACGTGATTCCCACGTGATTCCCATGTGATTTCCATGTGATTGCCATGTGATTGACACGTGATTCCCACGTGATACCCACGTGATTGACACGTGATTCCCACTTGATTGACACGTGATTCCCACGTGATTCCCACGTGATTCCCATGTGATTCCCATGTGATTGCCACGTGATTGACACGTGATTCCCACGTGATTCCCACGTGATTGATACGTGATTCCCACGTGAGTCCCATGTGATTGACACATGATTCCCACGTGATTTACACGTGATTCCCACGTGATTCCCACGTGATTCTCACGTGACTCCCATGTGATTGACACGTGATTCCCACGTGATTGACAGGTGATTTCCACGGGATTCCCACGTGACTCCCTCGTGATTCCCATGTGATTCACATGTGATTCCCACCTAATTCACACGTGATTGACACGTGATTCCCACGTGATTCCCACGTGATTGACACATTGCCACGTGATTCCCCCTTGATTGACACGTGATTCCCAAGGGATTCCCATGTGACTCCCTCGTGACTCCCACGTGATTGACACGTGATTTCCACCTAATTCCCACGTGATTGACACGTGATTCCCACGTGATTCCCACGTGATTGACACGTGATTCCCACGTGATTCCCACGTGATTGACACGTGATTCCCTCGTGATTGCCACCTGATTGACACAGGATTCCCACGTGAGTCCCATGTGATTGACACATGATTCCCACGTGATTCCCACGTGATTCTCACGTGATTCCCATGTGATTGACACGTGATTCCCACGTGATTGACAGGTGATTCCCACAGGATTCCCACGTGACTCCGTCGTGATTCCCACGTGATTGACAAGTATTCCCACCTAATTCCGACGTGATTGACACGTGATTCCCACGTGATTGACACATTCCCACGTGATTCCCACGTGATTGACACGTGATTCCCACGGGATTCCCACGTGATTAACACGTGATTCCCACGTGATTCCCACGTGATTGACACGTGATTCCCACCTAATTCCCACGTGATTGACACGTGATTCCCACGTGATTCTCACGTGATTGACACATTCCCACGTGATTCCCACGTGATTGGCACATGATTCCCACGGGATTCCCTCATGATTCCCTCGTGATTCCCACGTGATTGACACGTGATTCCCACCTAATTCCCACGTGTTTGACATGTGATTCCCACGTGATTCCCACGTGATTGACACATTCCCACGTGATTCCCACGTATATAACAAGTGATTCCCACATGATTCCCACGTGATTGACATATTCCCACGTGATTCCCACGTGATTGACACGTGATTCCCACGTGAGTCCCATGTGATTGACACATGATTCCCACGTGATTTACACGTGATTCCCACGTGATTCCCACGTGATTCTCACGTGATTCCCATGTGATTGACACGTGATTCTCACGTGATTGACAGGTGATTCCCACGGGATTCCCACGTGACTTCCTCGTGTTTCCCACGTGATTGATACGTGATTCCCACCTAATTCCCACGTGATTGACACGTGATTCCCACGTGATTCCCACATGATTGACACATTGCCACGTGATTCCCCCTTGATTGACACGTGATTCCCAAGGGATTTCAATGTGACTCCCTCGTGACTCCCACGTGATTGACACGTGATTCCCACCTAATTCCCACGTGATTGACACGTGATTCCCACGTGATTCCCACGTGATTGACACGTGATTCCCACGTGATTCCCACGTGATTGACACGTTATTCCCTCGTGATTGCCACGTGATTGACACAGGATTCCCACGTGAGTCCCATGTGATTGACACATGATTCCCACGTGATTCCCACGTGATTCCCACGTGATTCCCACGTGATTCTCACGTGATTCCCATGTGATTGACACGTGATTCCCACGTGATTGACAGGTGATTCCCACAGGATTCCCACGTGACTCCGTCGTGATTCCCACGTGATTGACAAGTATTCCCACCTAATTCCCACGTGATTGACACATTCCCACGTGATTCCCACGTGATTGACACGTGATTCCCACGGGATTCCCACGTGATTAACACGTGATTCCCACGTGATTCCCACGTGATTGACACGTGATTCCCACCTAATTCCCACGTGATTGACACGTGATTCCCACGTGATTCTCACGTGATTGACACATTCCCACGTGATTCCCACGTGATTGGCACATGATTCCCACGGGATTCCCTCATGATTCCCTCGTGATTCCCACGTGATTGACACGTGATTCCCACCTAATTCCCACGTGTTTGACATGTGATTCCCACGTGATTCCCACGTGATTGACACATTCCCACGTTATTCCCACGTAATTGACACGTGATTCCCACGGGATTCCCACGTGACTCCCTCGTGATTCCCACGTGATTGACACGTGATTCCAACCTAATTTCCACGTGATTGACACGTGATTTCCACGTGATATTCACGTGATTGACACGTGATTCCCACGTGAGTCCCATGTGATTGACACATGATTCCCACGTGATTTACACGTGATTCCCACGGGATTCCCACGTGACTCCCTCGTGATTCCCACGTGATTGACACATGATTCCAACCTAATTCCCACGTGATTGACATGTTACTCCCTAGTGATTGCCACGTGATTGACACGTGACTCCAACCTAATTCCCACGTGATTGACACGTGATTCCCTCGTGATTCCCACGTGATTCTCACGTGATTCCATCGTGATTGACACGTGATTCTCTCGTGATTCCCACGTGATTGACACGTGATTCCCCCGTAATTCCCACGTGATTTACAGGTGATTCCCTCGTGATTCCCACGTGATTGACACGTGATTCCCACGTGATTGACACTTGATTCCCACCTGATTCACACGTGATTGACATGTGATTCCCTCGTGATTTCCATGTGATTGACACCTGATTCCCACGTGAGTCCCACGTGATTGACACATGATTCCCACGTGATTTCCACGTGATTTACACGTGATTCCCACGTGCTTCCCCCGTGATTCCCATGTGATTGACAGGTTATTCCTACGTGATTTTCACGTGATTGACACGTGATTCCCGCATCATTCCCCCATGATACCCACGTAAATGACAAGTGATTCCCACATGATTCCCACGTGATTGACACATTCCCACGTGATTCCCACGTGATTGACACGTGATTCACACGGGATTCCCACGTGACTCCCTCGTGATTTCCACGTGATTGACACGTGATTCCCACGTCATACCCACGTGATTCCCACGTAAATGACAAGTGATTCCCACATGATTCCCACGTGATTAACACATTCCCACGTGATTCCCACGTGATTGACACGTGATTCCCACGTGAGTCCCATGTGATTGACACATGATTCCCACGTGATTTACAAGTGATTCCCACGTGATTCCCACGTGATTCTCACGTGATTCCCTTGTGATTGACACGTGATTCCCACGTGATTGACAGGTGATTCCCACGGGATTCCCACGTGACTCCCTCGTGATTCCCACCTGATTGACACGTGATCCCCACGTGATTCCCACGTGATTGACACATTGCCTCGTGATCCCCCCTTGATTGACTCGTGATTCCCAAGGGATTCCCACGTGACTCCCTCGTGACTCCCACGTGATTGACACGTGATTCCCACCTAATTCCCACGTGATTGACACGTGATTCCCACGTGATTCCCACGTGATTGACACGTGATTCCCACGTGATTCCCACGTGATTGACACGTGATTTCCTCGTGATTGCCACGAGATTGACACATGATTCCCATGTGAGTCCCATGTGATTGATACATGATTCTCACGTGATTCCCACGTGAGTCCCATGTGATTGACACATGCTTCCCACGTGATTCTCACGTGATTCCCACGTGATTCTCACGTGATTCCCATGTGATTGACACGTGATTCCCACGTGATTGACAGGTGATTCCCACAGGATTCCCACGTGACTCCGTCGTGATTGCCACCTGATTGACAAGTATTCCCACCTAATTCCCAAGTGATTGACACTGATTCCCACGTGATTGACACATTCCCACGTGATTCCCACGTGATTGACACGTGATTTCCACGGGATTTCCACGTGATTAACACGTGATTCCCCTGTGACTGACACGTGATTCCCACGTGATTCCCACATGGTTCCTCGTGATTGACACTTGATTCGCACGTGATTCCCACGGGATTGACATGTGATTCCCACGTGATTCCCACGTGATTGACACGTGATTCCCTCGTGATTGCCACGTGATTGACACATGATTCCCACGTGAGTCCCATGTGATTGACACATGATTCTCACGTGATTCCCACATGATTCCCACGTGATTGACACATTCCCACGTGATTCCCATGTGATTGACACGTGATTCACACGGGATTCCCACGTGACACCCTCATGATTTCCACGTGATTGACACGTGATTCCCACGTCATTCCCACGTGATTCCCCCGTAAATGACAAGTGATTCCCACATGATTCCCACGTGATTGACACATTCCCACGTGATTCCCACGTGATTGACACGTGATTCCCATGTGAGTCCCATGTGATTGACACATGATTCCCACGTGATTTACACGTGATTCCCACGTGATTCCCACGTGATTCTCACGTGATTCCCATGTGATTGACACGTGATTCCCACGTGATTGACAGGTGATTCCCACGGGATTCCCACGTGACTCCCTCGTGATTCCCACGTGATTGACACGTGATTCCCACCTAATTCCCACGTGATTGACACGTGATTCCCACGTGTTTCCCACATGATTGACACATTCCCACGTTTTTCCCCCTTGATTGACACGTGATTCCCAAGGGATTCCCACGTGACTCCCTCGTGAATCCCACGTGATTGACACGTGATTCCCACCTAATTCCCACGTGATTGACACGTGATTCCCACGTGATTCCCACGTGATTGACACGTGATTCCCAACTAATTCCCACGTGATTGACACATTCCCACGTGATTCCCACGTGATTGGCACATGATTCCCACGGGATTCCCTCATGATTCCCTCGTGATTCCCACGTGATTGACACGTGATTCCCATGTGATTCCCACGTGATTGACACATTCACACGTGATTCCCCCTTGATTGACACGTGATTCCCAAGGGATTCCCACGTGACTCCCTCGTGTTTCCCACGTGATTGACACCTGATTCCCACGTGATTCCCACGTGATTGACACGTGATTCCCTCGTGATTGCCACGTGATTGACACATGATTCCCACGTGAGTCCCATGTGATTGACACATGATTCTCACGTGATTCACACGTGAGTCCCATGTGATTGACACATGATTCCCACGTGATTTACACGTCATTCCCAAGTGATTCCCACGTGATTCCCATGTGATTGACACGTGATTCCCACGTGATTGACACGTGATTCCCACCTAATTCCCACGTGATTGACACGTGATTCTCATGTGATTGACACATACCCACGTGATTACCACATGATTGACACGTGATTCCCACGGGATTCCCACGTGACTCCCTCGTGATTCCCACGTGATTGACAAGTGATTCCCACCTTATCCCCACGTGATTGACACGTGATTCCCACGTGATTCCCACGTGATTGACACGTGATTCCCACGGGATTCCCACGTGACTCCCTCGTGATTCCCACGTGATTGACACGTGATTCCCACCTAATTCCAACGTGTTTGACACGTGATTCACACCTGGTTCCCACGTGATTGACACATTCCCACGTGATTCCCACGTGATTGACACGTGATACCCACGGGATTCCCACGTGAGTCCCTCATGATTCCCACGTGATTGACACGTGATTCCCACGTGATTCGCACGTGATTGACACATTCCCACGTGATTCCCACGTGATTGACACGTGATTCCCACGGGATTTCTACGTGACTCACTTGTGATTCCCACGTGATTGACACGTGATTCCCGCGGGATTCCCACGTGACTCCCTCATGATTCCCAAATGATTGACACGTGATTCCCACGTGATTCGCACGTGATTGACACATTCCCACGTGATTCCCACGTGATTGACACGTGATTCCCCCGGGATTTCTACGTGACTCACTTGTGATTCCCACGTGATTGACACGTGATTCCCACGGGATTCCCACGTGACTCCCTCATGATTCCCACGTGATTGACACGTGATTCCCACGTGATTCGCACGTGATTGACACATTCCCACGTGATTCCCACGTGATTGACACGTGATTCCCACGGAATTCCCACGTGACTCCCTCATGATTCCCACGTGATTGACACGTGATTCCCACGTGATTCGCACGTGATTGACACATTCCCACGTGATTCCCACGTGATTGACACGTGATTCCCCCGGGATTCCTACGTGACTCACTTGTGATTCCCACGTGATTGACACGTGATTCCCACCTAATTCCCACGTGTTTGACACGTGATTCCCACCTGAATCCCACGTGATTGACACATTCCCACGTGATTCCCACGTGATTGACACGTGATTCCCACGGGATTCCCACATGACTCCCTCATGATTCCCACGTGATTGACACGTGATTCCCACGTGATTCGCACGTGATTGACACATTCCCACGTGATTCCCACGTGATTGACACGTGATTCCCACGGGATTTCTACGTGACTCACTTGTGATTCCCACGTGATTGACACGTGATTCCCACCTAATTCCCACGTAATTGACAAGTGATTCCCACGTGATTCTCACGTGATTGACACATTCCAACGTGATTCCCACGTGATTGACACGTGATTCCCACGGGATTCCCACGTGATTCTCACGTGATTCCCATGTGATTGACACGTGATTCCCACGTGATTGACAGGTGATTCCCACGGGATTCCCACGTGACTCCCTCGTGATTCCCACGTGATTGACACGTGATTCCCACCTAATTCCCACGTGATTGACACGTGATTCCCACGTGTTTCCCACATGATTGACACATTCCCACGTTTTTCCCCCTTGATTGACACGTGATTCCCAAGGGATTCCCACGTGACTCCCTTGTGAATCCCACGTGATTGACACGTGATTCCCACCTAATTCCCACGTGATTGACACGTGATTCCCACGTGATTCCCACGTGATTGACACGTGATTCCCAACTAATTCCCACGTGATTGACACATTCCCACGTGATTCCCACGTGATTGGCACATGATTCCCACGGGATTCCCTCATGATTCCCTCGTGATTCCCACGTGATTGACACGTGATTCCCATGTGAGTCCCATGTGATTGACACATGATTCCCACGTGATTCCCATGTGATTGACAGGTGATTCCCACGTGATTCCCACGTGATTGACACGTGATTCCCACGTGATTCCCACGTGATTGACAGGTGATTCCCACGTGATTCCCACGTGATTGACACGTGATTCCCACGTGATTGACACGTGATTCCCACCTGATTCGCACGTGATTGACACGTGATTCCCTCGTCATTCCCACGTGATTGACACGTGATTCCCACGTGATTTCCACGTGATTTACACGTGATTCCCACGTGCTTCCCACGTGATTCCCATGTGATTGACAGGTGATTCCCACGTGATTCCCACGTGATTGACACGTGATTCCCACATGATTCCCATGTGATTGACAGGTGATTCCCACGTGATTCCCACGTGATTGACAAGTGATTCCCACGGGATTCCCACGTGACTCCCTCGTGATTCCCACGTGATTGACACGTGATTCCCACCTAATTCCCACGTGATTGACACGTGATTCCCACGTGATTCCCACGTGATTGACACGTGATTCCCACGTGAGTCCCATGTGATTGACACATGATTCCCACGTGATTTACACGTGACTCCCTCGTGATTCCCACGTGATTGACACGTGATTCCCACGTGATTCCCACGTGATTGACAAGTGATTCCCACGGGATTCCCACGTGACTCCCTCGTGATTCCCACGTGATTGACACGTGATTCCCACCTAATTCCCACGTGATTGACACGTGATTCCCACGTGATTCCCACGTGATTGACACATTCACACGTGATTCCCCCTTGATTGACACGTGATTCCCAAGGGATTCCCACGTGACTCCCTCGTGACACCCACGTGATTGACACGTGATTCCCACCTAATTCCCACGTGATTGACACGTAATTCCCATGTGATTCCCACGTGATTGACACATTCACACGTGATTCCCCCTTGATTGACACGTGATTCCCAAGGGATTCCCACGTGACTCCCTCGTGTTTCCCACGTGATTGACACGTGATTCCCACGTGATTCCCACGTGATTGACACGTGATTCCCTCGTGATTGCCACGTGATTGACACATGATTCCCACGTGAGTCCCATGTGATTGACACATGATTCTCACGTGATTCACACGTGAGTCCCATGTGATTGACACATGATTCCCACGTGATTTACACGTCATTCCCAAGTGATTCCCACGTGATTCCCATGTGATTGACACGTGATTCCCACGTGATTGACACGTGATTCCCACCTAATTCCCACGTGATTGACACGTGATTCTCATGTGATTGACACATACCCACGTGATTACCACATGATTGACACGTGATTCCCACGGGATTCCCACGTGACTCCCTCGTGATTCCCACGTGATTGACAAGTGATTCCCACCTTATCCCCACGTGATTGACACGTGATTCCCACGTGATTCCCACGTGATTGACACGTGATTCCCACGGGATTCCCACGTGACTCCCTCGTGATTCCCACGTGATTGACACGTGATTCCCACCTAATTCCAACGTGTTTGACACGTGATTCACACCTGATTCCCACGTGATTGACACATTCCCACGTGATTCCCACGTGATTGACACATGATACCCACGGGATTCCCACGTGAGTCCCTCATGATTCCCACGTGATTGACACGTGATTCCCACGTGATTCGCACGTGATTGACACATTCCCACGTGATTCCCACGTGATTGACACGTGATTCCCACGGGATTTCTACGTGACTCACTTGTGATTCCCACGTGATTGACACGTGATTCCCGCGGGATTCCCACGTGACTCCCTCATGATTCCCACGTGATTGACACGTGATTCCCACGTGATTCGCACGTGATTGACACATTCCCACGTGTTTCCCACGTGATTGACACGTGATTCCCCCGGGATTTCTACGTGACTCACTTGTGATTCCCACGTGATTGACACGTGATTCCCACGGGATTCCCACGTGACTCCCTCATGATTCCCTCGTGATTGACACGTGATTCCCACGTGATTCGCACGTGATTGACACATTCCCATGTGATTCCCACGTGATTGACACGTGATTCCCACGGGATTCCCACGTGACTCCCTCATGATTCCCACGTGATTGACACGTGATTCCCACGTGATTCGCACGTGTTTGACACATTCCCACGTGATTCCCACGTGATTGACAAGTGATTCCCCCGGGATTTCTACGTGACTCACTTGTGATTCCCACGTGATTGACACGTGATTCCCACCTAATTCCCACGTGTTTGACACGTGATTCCCACCTGAATCCCACGTGATTGACACATTCCCACGTGATTCCCACGTGATTGACACGTGATTCCCACGGGATTCCCACATGACTCCCTCATGATTCCCACGTGATTGACACGTGATTCCCACGTGATTCGCACGTGATTGACACATTCCCACGTGATTCCCACGTGATTGACACGTGATTCCCACGGGATTTCTACGTGACTCACTTGTGATTCCCACGTGATTGACACGTGATTCCCACCTAATTCCCACGTAATTGACAAGTGATTCCCACGTGATTCTCACGTGATTGACACATTCCAACGTGATTCCCACGTGATTGACACGTGATTCCCACGGGATTCCCACGTGACTCCCTCATGATTCCCACGTGATTGACACGTGATTCCCACGTGATTCGCACGTGATTGAAACATTCCCACGTCATTCCCACGTGATTGACACGTGATTCCCACGGGATTTCTACGTGACTCACTTGTGATTCCCACGAGATTGAAACGTGATTCCCACCTAATTCCCACGTGTTTGACACGTGATTCCCACCTGATTCCCACGTGATTGACACATTCTCTCGTGATTCCCACGTGATTGACACGTGATTCCCACGGGATTCCCACGTGACTCCCTCGTGATTCCCACGTGACTCCCTCGTGATTCCCACGTGATTAACACGTGATTCCCACGTGATTCCCACGTGTTTGACACCTTCCCACGTGATTCCCACGTGATAGACACGTGATTTCCACGGGATTTCAACGTGACTCCCTCGTGATTCCCATGTGATTGACACGTGATTCCCACCTAATTCCCACGAGATTGACACGTGATTCCCACGTGATTCCCACGTGATTGACACATTCCCATGTGATTCCCACGTGATTGTCACCTGATTCCCACGGGATTCCCACGTGACTCCCTCGTGATTAACACGTGTTTGACACGTGATTCCCACATGATTAAAACGTGATTCCCCTTGATTTCCAAGTGATTGACACCTGATTTCCACGTGATTCCCACGTGATTGACACGTCATTCCCACGTGATTCCCTCGAGATTTCCACATAATTCCCACGTGATTGACACGTGATTCCCACGCGATTAAAACGTGATTTCCCCTTTGTTCCCACGTGATTGACACGTGATTCCCAAGGGATTCCCCCGTGACTCCCTCGTGATTCCCACGTGATTGACACGTGATTCCCACCTAATTCCCACGTGATTGACACGTGATTCCCACGGGATTCCCACGTGACTGACACATTCCCACCTGATTCCCACGTGATTCACAGGTGATTCCCACGGGATTCCCACGTGACTCCCTCGTGATTATCACGTGATTGACACGTGATTCCCACCTAATTCCCACGTGATTGACAAGTGATTCACATGTGATTCCGACGTGATTGACACATTCCCACGTGATTCCCACGTGATTGACACGTGATTCCCACGGGATTCCCACGTGACTCCCTCGTGATTCCCACGTGATTAACACGTGATTCCCACGTGATTCCCACGTGATTGACACGTGATTCCCACGTGATTCCCACGTGATTCCTCGTGATTGACACTTGATTCGCACGTGATTCCCACGGGATTGACACGTGATTCCCACATGATTCCAACGTAATTACCACGTGATTCGAACTTGACTCTCACGTGATTCCCACGTGATTGACACGTCATTCCCACGTGATTCCCTCGAGATTTCCACATAATTCCCACGTGATTGACACGTGATTCCCACGCGATTAAAACGTGATTTCCCCTTTGTTCCCACGTGATTGACACGTGATTCCCAAGGGATTCCCCCGTGACTCCCTCGTGATTCCCACGTGATTGACACGTGATTCCCACCTAATTCCCACGTGATTGACACGTGATTCCCACGGGATTCCCACGTGACTGACACATTCCCACCTGATTCCCACGTGATTCACAGGTGATTCCCACGGGATTCCCACGTGACTCCCTCGTGATTATCACGTGATTGACACGTGATTCCCACCTAATTCCCACGTGATTGACAAGTGATTCACATGTGATTCCGACGTGATTGACACATTTCCACGTGATTCCCACGTGATTGACACGTGATTCCCACGGGATTCCCACGTGACTCCCTCGTGATTCCCACGTGATTAACACGTGATTCCCACGTGATTCCCACGTGATTGACACGTGATTCCCACGTGATTCCCACGTGATTCCTCGTGATTGACACTTGATTCGCACGTGATTCCCACGGGATTGACACGTGATTCCCACATGATTCCAACGTAATTACCACGTGATTCGAACTTGACTCTCACGTGATTCCCACCTGATTGACACGTGATTCCCTCGTGATTCCCACGTGATTGACACGTCATTCCCATGTGATTCCCACGTGATTGACACGTGATTCCCACGTGATTCCCATGTGATTCTTACGATATCGACACGTGATTCCCACGTGATTCCCACGTGAGTCCCATGTGATTGACACATGATTCCCACGTGATTTACACGTGATTCCCACGGTATTCCCACGTGACTCCCTCGTGATTCCCACGTGATTGACACTTGATTCCAACCTAATTCCCACGTGATTGACATGTGACTCCCTCGTGATTGCCACGTGATTGACACATGATTCCAACCTAATTCCCACGTGATTGACACGTGATTCCCTCGTGATTCCCACGTGATTCTCACTTGATTCGTACGTGATTGACACGTGATTTCCGCCTAATTCCCACGTGATTGACACGTGATTCTCACGTGATTCCCACGTGATTGACACATTCCCACGTGATTACCATGTGATTGACACGTGATTCCCACGGGATTCCCACGTGACTCCCTCGTGATTACCACGTTATTGACACGTGATTGCCACGTAATTCCCACATGATTGACACATTCCCACGTGATTACCACGTGATTGACACGTGAATCCCACGGGATTCAAACGTGACTCCCTCGTGATTCCCACGTGAGTCCCATGTGATTGACACATGATTCCCACGTGATTTACACGTGATTCCCACGTGATTCCCACGTGATTCTCACGTGATTCACATGTGATTGACTCGTGATTCCCAAGTGATTGACAGGTGATTCCCAAGGGAATCCCAGGTGACTCCCTCGTGATTCCCACGTGATTGACACGTGATTCCCACCTAATTCGCACGTGATTGACACGTGATTCCCACGTGATTCCCACATGATTGACGCATTCCCATGTGATTCCCCCGTGATTGACACATGATTCCCACGGGACTCCCACGTGACTCCCTCGTGATTCCCACGTGATTTACACGTGATTCCCACCTAATTCCCACGTGATTGACACGTGATTCCCACGTGATTCCCACGTGATTGACACGTGATTCCCACGTGATTCCCACGTGATTGACCTGTGATTCCCTCGTGATTGCCACGTGAATGACACGTGATTCCCACGTGAGTCCCATGTGATTAACACATGATTCCCACGTGATTCCCACGTGAGTCCAATGTGATTGACACATGATTCCAACGTGATTTACACGTGATTCCCACGTGATTCCCACATGATTCCCACGTGAGTCCAATGTGACTGACACATGATTCCCACGTGATTTACACGTGATTACCACGTGATTCCCACGTGATTCTCACGTGATTCCCATGTGATTGACACGTGATTCCCACGTGATTGACACGTGATTCCCACGTGATAACCACGTGATTGACACGTTCCCACGTGATTACCTCGTGATTGACACGTGATTCCCACGGGATTCCCACGTGACTCCCTCGTGATTCCCACGTGATTGACACGTAATTCCCACGTGATTCCCACGTGATTGACACATTCCCACGTGATTCCAACGGGATTGACACGTGATTACCACGGGATTCCCACGTGACTCCCTCGTGATTCCCATGTGATTGACACGTGATTCCCACCTTATTCCCACGTGATTGACACGTGATTGCTACGTGTTTTCCACGTGATTGCCACGTCATTGACACATTCCCACGTGATTCCCACGTGATTGACACGTAATTCCCACGGGATTCTCACGTGACTCCCTCGTGATTCCCACGTGATTGACACGTGATTCCCACGTGATTCCCACGTGATTGAAACATTCCCACGTGATTCCCACGTGATTGACACGTGATTCCCACGGGATTCCCACGTGACTCCCTCGTGATTCCCATGTGATTGACACGTGATTCCCACCTTATTCCCACGTGATTGACACGTGATTCCTACGTGTTTTCCACGTGATTCCCACGTTGTTGACACGTGATTCCCACATGAATCCCACGTGATTCCCACGTGATGGACACGTGATTCCCACGGGATTCCCACGTGACTCCCTCGTGATTCCCACGTGATTAACACGTGATTCCCACGTGATTCCCACGTGATTGACACGTGATTCCCACGTGATTCCCACGTGATTCCTCGTGATTGACACTTGATTCGCACGTGATTCCCACGGGATTGACACGTGATTCCCACATGATTCCAACGTAATTACCACGTGATTCGAACTTGACTCTCACGTGATTCCCACGTGATTGACACGTGATTCCCTCGTGATTCCCACGTGATTGACACGTCATTCCCATGTGATTCCCACGTGATTGACACGTGATTCCCACGTGATTCCCACGTGATTCTTACGATATCGACACGTGATTCCCACGTGATTCCCACGTGAGTCCCATGTGATTGACACATGATTCCCACGTGATTTACACGTGATTCCCACGGTATTCCCACGTGACTCCCTCGTGATTCCCACGTGATTGACACTTGATTCCAACCTAATTCCCACGTGATTGACATGTGACTCCCTCGTGATTGCCACGTGATTGACACATGATTCCAACCTAATTCCCACGTGATTGACACGTGATTCCCTCGTGATTCCCACGTGATTCTCACTTGATTCGTACGTGATTGACACGTGATTTCCGCCTAATTCCCACGTGATTGACACGTGATTCTCACGTGATTCCCACGTGATTGACACATTCCCACGTGATTACCACGTGATTGACACGTGATTCCCACGGGATTCCCACGTGACTCCCTCGTGATTACCACGTGATTGACACGTGATTGCCACGTAATTCCCACATGATTGACACATTCCCACGTGATTACCACGTGATTGACACGTGAATCCCACGGGATTCAAACGTGACTCCCTCGTGATTCCCACGTGAGTCCCATGTGATTGACACATGATTCCCACGTGATTTACACGTGATTCCCACGTGATTCCCACGTGATTCTCACGTGATTCACATGTGATTGACTCGTGATTCCCAAGTGATTGACAGGTGATTCCCAAGGGAATCCCAGGTGACTCCCTCGTGATTCCCACGTGATTGACACGTGATTCCCACCTAATTCGCACGTGATTGACACGTGATTCCCACGTGATTCCCACATGATTGACGCATTCCCATGTGATTCCCCCGTGATTGACACATGATTCCCACGGGACTCCCACGTGACTCCCTCGTGATTCCCACGTGATTTACACGTGATTCCCACCTAATTCCCACGTGATTGACACGTGATTCCCACGTGATTCCCACGTGATTGACACGTGATTCCCACGTGATTCCCACGTGATTGACCTGTGATTCCCTCGTGATTGCCACGTGAATGACACGTGATTCCCACGTGAGTCCCATGTGATTAACACATGATTCCCACGTGATTCCCACGTGAGTCCAATGTGATTGACACATGATTCCAACGTGATTTACACGTAATTCCCACGTGATTCCCACATGATTCCCACGTGAGTCCAATGTGACTGACACATGATTCCCACGTGATTTACACGTGATTACCACGTGATTCCCACGTGATTCTCACGTGATTCCCATGTGATTGACACGTGATTCCCACGTGATTGACACGTGATTCCCACGTGATTCCCACGTGATTCCCACGTGATTGACACATTCCCACGTGATTACCACGTGATTGACACGTGATTCCCACGGGATTCCCACGTGACTCCCTCGTGATTCCCACGTGATTGACACGTAATTCCCACGTGATTCCCACGTGATTGACACATTCCCACGTGATTCCAACGGGATTGACACGTGATTACCACGGGATACCCACGTGACTCCCTCGTGATTCCCATGTGATTGACACGTGATTCCCACCTTATTCCCACGTGATTGACACGTGATTGCTACGTGTTTTCCACGTGATTGCCACGTCATTGACACATTCCCACGTGATTCCCACGTGATTGACACGTAATTCCCACGGGATTCTCACGTGACTCCCTCGTGATTCCCACGTGATTGACACGTGATTCCCACGTGATTCCCACGTGATTGAAACATTCCCACGTGATTCCCACGTGATTGACACGTGATTCCCACGGGATTCCCACGTGACTCCCTCGTGATTCCCATGTGATTGACACGTGATTCCCACCTTATTCCCACGTGATTGACACGTGATTCCTACGTGTTTTCCACGTGATTCCCACGTTGTTGACACGTGATTCCCACATGAATCCCACGTGATTACCACGTGATGGACACGTGATTCCCATGGGATTCCCACGTGACTCCCTCATGATTCCCACATGATTGACACGTGAGTCCCACGTGATTCGCACGTGATTGACACATTCCCACGTGATTCCCACGTGATTGACATGTGATTCCCACGGGATTTGTACGTGACTCACTTGTGATTCCCACGTGATTGACACGTGATTCCCACGGGATTGACAAGTATTCCCACCTAATTCCCACGTGATTGACACGTGATTCCCACGTGATTCCCACGTGATTCCCACGTGATTGACACGTGATTCCCACGGGATTCCCACGTGACTCCCTCGTGATTATCACGTGATTGACACGTGATTCCCACCTAATTCCCACGTGATTGACAAGTGATTCCCATGTGATTCCGACGTGATTGACACATTCCCTCCTGATTCCCACGTGATTCACAGGTGATTCCCACGGGATTCCCACGTGACTCCCTCGTGATTATCACGTGATTGACACGTGATTCCCACCTAATTCCCACGTGATTGACAAGTGATTCCCATGTGATTCCGACGTGATTGACACATTCCCACGTGATT
Source organism: Muntiacus reevesi (assembly GCF_963930625.1). Lineage (NCBI taxonomy): Eukaryota > Metazoa > Chordata > Mammalia > Artiodactyla > Cervidae > Muntiacus > Muntiacus reevesi. The sequence continues at coordinate 141,729 of NW_027077925.1, forward strand.
CCCACGTGATTGACACGTGATTCCCACGGGATTCCCACGTGACTCCCTCGTGATTCCCACGTGATTAACACGTGATTCCCACGTGATTCCCACGTGATTGACACGTGATTCCCACGTGATTCCCACGTGATTCCTCGTGATTGACACGTGATTCCCACGTGATTCCCACGTGATTGACACGTGACTCCCCCGTGATTCCCACGTGATTAACAGCTGATTCCCACGTGATTTCCACGTGATTACCATGTGATTGACATGTGATTTCCACGTGATTCCCACGTGAATGGCACTTGATTCCCACGTGATTCCCACGTGATTGACAAGTGATTCCCACGTGATTCTCACATGATTTCCTCGTGATTGACACGTGATTCCAACGTGATTCTCACGTGATTGACACGTGATTCCCCCGTGATTCCCACGTGATTGACACGTGGTTCCCACGTGATTCCCACGTTATTGACACGTGATTCCCCCGTGATTCCCACATGATTGACACGTGGTTCCCACGTGATTCCCACGTGATTGACACGTTATCCCCACATGATTAAAACGTGATTCCCCCTTGATTCCCACGTGAATCACACGTGATTCCCACGTGATTCCCACCTGATTGACACGTGATTCCCACGTGATTGACACGTGATTCCCAAGGGATTCCCACGTGATTGACCCGTGATTCGCACGTGATTGACACCTGATTCCCACGTGATTCCCACGTGATTGACACATTCCCACGTGATTCCCACGTGATTGACACGTGATTCCCACGGGAATCCAACGTGACACCCTCGTGATTCCCACGTGATTGACACGTGATTCCAACCTAATTCCCACGTGATTGACACGTGATTCCCACGTCATTCCCACGTGATTCCCACGTAGATGACAATTGATTCCCACATGATTCCCACGTGATTGACACATTCCCACGTGATTCCCACGTGATTGACACGTGATTCCCACGTGAGTCCAATGTGATTGACACATGATTCCCACGTGATTTACACGTGTTCCCATGTGATTCCCACGTGATTCTCACGTGATTCCCATGTGACTGACACGTGATTCCCACGTGATTGACAGGTGATTTCCACGGGATTCCCAGGTGACTCCCTCGTGATTCCCACGTGATTGACACGTGATTCCCAGCTAATTTCCACGTGATTGACATGTGATTCCCACGTGATTGACACGTGATTCCCACGGGATTCCCACGTGACTCCCTCGTGATTCCCACGTGATTGACACGTGATTCCCACCTATTTCCCACGTGATTGACACGTGATTCCCACGTGATTGACACATTCCCTAGTGATTCCCACGTGATTGACACGTGATTCCCACGGGATTCCCACGTGACTCCCTCGTGATTCCCACGTGAGTGACACGTGATTCCCACCTAATTCCCACGTGTTTGACACGTGATTCCCACGTGATTACCACGTGATTGACACATTCCCACGTGATTCCCACGTGATGGTCACCTGATTCCCACGGGCTTCCCACGTGACTCCCTCATGTTTCCTACGTGATTGACACGTGATTCCCACCTAATTCCTACGTGATTGACACGTGAGTCCCACGGGATTCCCACATGACTCTCTCGTGATTCCCACGTGATTGACACGTGATTCCCACCTATTTCCCACGTGATTGACACGTGATTCCCACGTGATTCCCACGTGATTGACACATTCCCTCGTGATTCCCACGTGATTGACACGTGATTCCCACGGGATTCCCACGTGACTCCCTCGTGATTCCCACGTGATTGACACGTGATTCCCACCAGTTCCCACGTGTTTGACACGTGATCCCACGTGAGTCCCAGGTGATTGACACATGATTCCCACGTGATTTACACGTGATTCCCACGTGATTCCCTCGTGATTCCCACGTGATTCTCACGTGATTCTCATGTCATTGACACGTGATTCCCACGTGATTGACACGTGATTCCCACATAATTCCCACGTGATTGACACGTGATTCCCACGTGATACCCACGTGATTGACACATTCCCACGTGATTCCCCCGTGATTGACACGTGATTCCCACGGGATTCCCACGTGACTCCCTCGTGATTCCCACGTGATTGACACGTGATTCCCACCTAATTCCCACGTGATTGACACGTGATTCCCACGTGATTGACACGTGATTCCCATGTGATTCCCACGTGATTCCCACGTGAATCCCATGTGATTGACACATGATTCCCACGTGTTTCCCACGTGATTGACACATTCCCACGTGATTCCCACGTGATTGACAGGTGATTCCCACGGGATTCCCACGTGAATCCCTCGTGATTCCCACGTGATTGACACGTGATTCCCACCTAATTCCCAAGTGTTTGACACGTGATTCCCACGTGAGTCCCATGTGATTGACACATGATTGCGACGTGATTCCCACGTGATTGACACATTCCCACGTTTTTCCCCCGTGATTGACACGTGATTCCCACGGGATTCCCACGTGACTCCGTCGTGATTCCCACGTGATTGACACGTGATTCCCACCTAATTCCCACGTGATTGACACGTGATTCCCTCCTAATTCCCACGTGATTGACACGTGATTCCCACGTGATTCCCACGTGATTGACACGTGACTCCCCCGTGATTCCCACGTGATTAACGCCTGATTCCCACGTGATTTCCACGTGATTACCACGTGATTGACACGTGATTTTCACGTGATTCCCATGTGAATGGCACTTGATTCCCACGTGATTCCCACGTGATTGACACGTGATTTTCACGTGATTCCCACGTGATTCCCACCTGATTGACACGTGATTCCCACGTGATTCCCACGTGATTGACACGTGATTCCCAAGGGATTCCCACGTGATTGCCCCGTGATTCGCACGTGATTGACACCTGATTCCCACGTGATTCCCACGTGATTGACACATTCCCACGTATTTCCCACGTGATTGACACGTGATTCCCACGGGAATCCAACGTGACACCCTCGTGATTCCCACGTGATTGACACGTGATTCCAACCTAATTCACACGTGATTGACACGTGATTCCCACGTCATTCCCACGTGATTCCCACGTAAATGACAAGTGATTCCCACATGATTCCCACGTGATTGACACATTCCCACGTGATTCCCACGTGATTGACACGTGATTCCCACGTGAGTCCCATGTGATTGACACATGATTCCCACGTGATTTACCCGTGAATCCCACGTGATTCCCACGTGATTCTCATGTGATTCCCATGTGATTGACACGTGATTCCCACGTGATTGACAGTTGATTTCCACGGGATTCCCAGGTGACTCCCTCGTGATTCCCACGTGATTGACACGTGATTCCCACCTAATTCCCACGTGCTTGACACGTGATTCCCATGTGATTCCCACGTGATTGACACGTGATTCCTACGTGACTCCCATGTGATTGACACATGATTCCCACGTGTTTCCCACGTGATTCACACATTCCCACGTGATTCCCACGTGATTGACACGTGATTCCCACGGGATTCCCACGTGAATCCCTCGTGATTCCCACGTGATTGACACGTGATTCCCACCTAATTCCCACGTGTTTGACACGTGATTCCCACGTGAGCCCCATGTGATTGACACATGAATGCGACGTGATTCCCACGTGATTGACACATTCCCACGTTTTTCCCCCGTGATTGACACGTGATTCCCTCGGGATTCCCACGTGACTCCGTCGTGATTCCCACGTGATTGACACGTGATTCCCACCTAATTCCCACGTGATTGACACGTGATTCCCACCTAATTCCCACATGATTGACACGTGATTCCCACCTAATTCCCACGTGATTGACACGTGATTCCCACGTGATTCCCACGTGATTGACACGTGACTCCCCCGTGATTCCCACGTGATTAACACCTGATTCCCACGTGATTTCCACGTGATTACCACGTGATTGTCAACTGATTCCCACTTGATTCTCACATGATTTCCTCGTCATTGACACGTGATTCCAACGTGATTCTCACGTGATTGACAAGTGATTCCCACGTGATTCTCAAGTGACTCCCACGTGATTCCCACGTGATTGACACGTGATTCCCCCGTGATTCCCACATGATTGACACGTGGTTCCCACGTGATTCCCACGTGACTAACACGTTATCCCCACGTGATTAAAACGTGATTCCCCCTTGATTCCCACGTGATTGACACGTGATTCCCACGTGATTCCCACGTGATTGACACGTGATTCCCCCGTGATTCCCACATGATTGACACGTGGTTCCCACGTGATTCCCACGTGATTGACACGTGATTCCCCCGTGATTCCCACATGATTGACACGTGGTTCCCACGTGATTCCGACGTGATTAACACGTTATCCCCACGTGATTAAAACGTGATTCCCCCTTGATTCCCACGTGAATCACACGTGATTCCCACGTGATTCCCACATGATTGACACGTGATTCACAAGTGATTCCCACGTGATTGACCCGTGATTAACACGGGATTCCCAGGTGACTCCCTCGTGTTTCCCTCGTGATTGACACGTGATTCCCACCTAATTCCCACGTGATTGACACGTGATTCCCACGTGATTCCCACGTGATTGACACGTGATTCCCACGTGATTCCCACGTGATTGACACGTGATCACGTCGTGATTGCCATGTGATTGACACGTTATTCCCACGTGAGTCCCATGTGATTGACACATGATTCCCACGTGATTCCCACTTGATTGACACATTCCCACGTGATTCCCACGTGATTGACACGTGATTCCCACGGGATTCCCACGTGACTCCCTCGTGATTTCCACGTGAATGACACGTGATTCCCACCTAATTACCCTGTGTTTGACAAGTGATTCCCACGTGATTCCCACGTGATTGACACGTGATTCCCACCTTATTCCCACGTGATTGACACGCGATTTCCACGTGATTCCCAGGTAATTGACACATTACGACGTGATTCCCACGTGATTGACACGTGATTCCCACGGGATTCACACGTGACTCCCTCGTGATTCCCACGTGATTGACACGTGATTCCCACCTAATTCCCACGTGTTTGACACGTGATTCCCACCTGATTCTCACGTGACTCCCACGTGATTGGCACGTGATTCCCACGGGATTCCCACGTGATTCCCTCGTGATTCCCACGTGATTGACACGTGATTCCCACCTTATTCCCACGTGTTTGACACGTGATTCCCACGTGATTCACACGTGATTGACACATTCCCACGTGATTCCCACGTGATTGACACGTGATTCCCAAGGGATTCCCACGTGACTCCCTCGTGATTCCCACGTGATTGACACGTGATTCCAACCTAATTCCCACGTGATTGACACGTGAATCCCAAGTGAATCCCACGTGATTGACACGTGATTCCCACGTGAGTCCCATGTGATTGACACATGATTCCCACTTGATTTACACGTGATTCCCACGGTATTCCCATGTGACTCCCTCGTGATTCCCACGTGATTTACACGTGATTCCAACCTAATTCCCACGTGATTGACATGTGATTCCCTCGTGATTCCAACCTAATTACCACGTGATTGACACGTGATTCCCACGTGATTCCCACGAGATTGACACGTGATTCCCAGGTGATTCCCACGTGATTGACACGTGATTCCCTCGTGATTGCCACGTGACTGACACGTGATTCCCACGTGAGTCCCATGTGATTGACACATGATTCCCACGTGATTTACACGTGATTACCACGTGATTCCCACGTGATTCTCACGTGATTCCCCTGTGATTGACACGTGATTCCCACGTGATTGACAGGTGACTCCCACGGGATTCCAACGTGACTCCCTCGTGATTCCCACGTGATTGATACGTGATTTCCACCTAATTCCCACATGATTCCCACGTGATTGACACATTCCCACGTGATTCCCACGTGATTGACACGTGATTCCCACGTGAGTCCAATGTGATTGACACATGATTCCCACGTGATTTACACGTGTTCCCATGTGATTCCCACGTGATTCTCACGTGATTCCCATGTGATTGACACGTGATTCCCACGTGATTGACAGGTGATTTCCACGGGATTCCCAGGTGACTCCCTCGTGATTCCCACGTGATTGACACGTGATTCCCAGCTAATTCCCACGTGATTGACATGTGATTCCCACGTGATTGACACGTGATTCCCACGGGATTCCCACGTGACTCCCTCGTGATTCCCACGTGATTGACACGTGATTCCCACGGGATTCCCACGTGACTCCCTCGTGATTCCCACGTGAGTGACACGTGATTCCCACCTAATTCCCACGTGTTTGACACGTGATTCCCACGTGATTACCACGTGATTGACACATTCCCACGTGATTCCCACGTGATGGTCACCTGATTCCCACGGGCTTCCCACGTGACTCCCTCATGTTTCCTACGTGATTGACACGTGATTCCCACCTAATTCCTACGTGATTGACACGAGAGTCCCACGGGATTCCCACATGACTCCCTCGTGATTCCCACGTGATTGACACGTGATTCCCACCTATTTCCCACGTGATTGACACGTGATTCCCACGTGATTCCCACGTGATTGACACATTCCCTCGTGATTCCCACGTGATTGACACGTGATTCCCACGGGATTCCCACGTGACTCCCTCGTGATTCCCACGTGATTGACACGTGATTCCCACCTAATTCCCACGTGTTTGACACGTGATCCCACGTGAGTCCCAGGTGATTGACACATGATTCCCACGTGATTTACACGTGATTCCCACGTGATTCCCTCGTGATTCCCACGTGATTCTCACGTGATTCTCATGTCATTGACACGTGATTCCCACGTGATTGACACGTGATTCCCACATAATTCCCACGTGATTGACACGTGATTCCCACGTGATACCCACGTGATTGACACATTCCCACGTGATTCCCCCGTGATTGACACGTGATTCCCACGGGATTCCCACGTGACTCCGTCGTGATTCCCACGTGATTGACACGTGATTCCCACCTAATTCCCACGTGATTGACACGTGATTCCCACCTAATTCCCACGTGATTGACACGTGATTCCCACGTGATTCCCACGTGATTGACACGTGACTCCCCCGTGATTCCCACGTGATTAACACCTGATTCCCACGTGATTTCCACGTGATTACCACGTGATTGACACGTGATTTTCACGTGATTCCCATGTGAATGGCACTTGATTCCCACGTGATTCCCACGTGATTGACACGTGATTTTCACGTGATTCCCACGTGAATCACACGTGATTCCCACGTGATTCCCACCTGATTGACACGTGATTCCCACCTAATTCCCACGTGATTGACACGTGATTCCCACGTGATTGACACGTGATTCCCATGTGATTCCCACGTGATTCCCACGTGAATCCCATGTGATTGACACATGATTCCCACGTGTTTCCCACGTGATTGACACATTCCCAGGTGATTCCCACGTGATTGACACGTGATTCCCACGGGATTCCCACGTGAATCCCTCGTGATTCCCACGTGATTGACACGTGATTCCCACCTAATTCCCAAGTGTTTGACACGTGATTCCCACGTGAGTCCCATGTGATTGACACATGATTGCGACGTGATTCCCACGTGATTGACACATTCCCACGTTTTTCCCCCGTGATTGACACGTGATTCCCACGGGATTCCCACGTGACTCCGTCGTGATTCCCACGTGATTGACACGTGATTCCCACCTAATTCCCACGTGATTGACACGTGATTCCCACCTAATTCCCACGTGATTGACACGTGATTCCCACGTGATTCCCACGTGATTGACACGTGACTCCCCCGTGATTCCCACGTGATTAACACCTGATTCCCACGTGATTTCCACGTGATTACCACGTGATTGACACGTGATTTTCACGTGATTCCCATGTGAATGGCACTTGATTCCCACGTGATTCCCACGTGATTGACACGTGATTTTCACGTGATTCCCACGTGAATCACACGTGATTCCCACGTGATTCCCACCTGATTGACACGTGATTCCCACGTGATTCCCACGTGATTGACACGTGATTCCCAAGGGATTCCCATGTGATTGTCCCGTGATTCGCACGTGATTGACACCTGATTCCCACGTGATTCCCACGTGATTGACACATTCCCACGTGATTCCCACGTGATTGACACGTGATTCCCACGGGAATCCAACGTGACACCCTCGTGATTCCCACGTGATTGACACGTGATTCCAACCTAATTCACACGTGATTGACACGTGATTCCCACGTCATTCCCATGTGATTCCCACGTAAATGACAAGTGATTCCCACATGATTCCCACGTGATTGACACATTCCCACGTGATTCCCACGTGATTGACACGTGATTCCCACCTAATTCCCACGTGTTTGACACGTGATTCCCACGTGATTCCCACGTGATTGACACATTCCCACGTGATTCCCACGTGATTGACACGTGATTCCCAAGGGATTCCCACGTGACTCCCTCGTGATTCCCACGTGATTGACACGTGATTCCAACATAATTCCCACGTGATTGACACGTGAATCCCAAGTGAATCCCACGTGATTGACACGTGATTCCCACGTGAGTCCCATGTGATTGACACATGATTCCCACTTGATTTACACGTGATTCCCACGGTATTCCCATGTGACTCCCTCGTGATTCCCACGTGATTGACACTTGATTCCAACCTAATTCCCACGTGATTGACATGTGACTCCCTCGTGATTGCCACGTGATTTACACGTGATTCCAACCTAATTCCCACGTGATTGACATGTGATTCCCTCGTGATTCCAACCTAATTACCACGTGATTGACTCGTGATTCCCACGTGATTCCCACGAGATTGACACGTGATTCCCACGTGATTCCCACGTGATTGACACGTGATTCCCTCGTGATTGCCACGTGACTGACACGTGATTCCCACGTGAGTCCCATGTGATTGACACATGATTCCCACGTGATTTACACGTGATTACCACGTGATTCCCACGTGATTCTCACGTGATTCCCCTGTGATTGACACGTGATTACCACGTGATTAACAGGTGACTCCCACGGGATTCCAACGTGACTCCCTCGTGATTCCCACGTGATTGATACGTGATTTCCACCTAATTCCCACGTGATTGCCACGTGATTCCCACGTGATTCCCACGTGATTGACACATTCCCACGTGATTCCCACGTGATTGACACGTGACTCCCACGAGATTCCCACGTGACTCCCTCGTGATTCCCACGTGATTTACACGTGATTACCCCGTGATTCCCACGTGATTCTCACGTGATTCCCCTGTGATTGACACGTGATTCCCACGTGATTGACAGGTGACTCCCACGGGATTCCCACGTGACTCCCTCGTGATTCCCACGTGATTGACACGTGATTCCCACCTTATTCCCACGTGATTGACACGTGATTCCCACGTGATTCCCACGTAATTGACACATTCCCACGTGATTCCCACGTGATTGACACGTGATTCCCACGGGATTCCCACGTGACTCCCTCGTGATTCCCACGTGATTGACACGTGATTCCCACCTAATTAACAAGTGGTTGACACGTGATTCCCACCTGATTCCCACGTGATTGACACATTCCCACGTGATTCCCACGTGATTGACACGTGATTCCCACGGGATTCCCAGGTGACTCCCTCGTGTTTCCCTCGTGATTGACACGTGATTCCCACCTAATTCCCACGTGATTGACACGTGATTCCCACGTGATTCCCACGTGATTGACACGTTATTCCCACGTGATTCCCACGTGATTGACACGTAATTCCCTCGTGATTGCCACGTGATTGCCACGTGATTCCCACGTGAGTTCCATGTGATTGACACATGATTCCCACGTAAATGACAAGTGATTCCCACATGATTCCCACGTGATTGATACATTCCCACGTGATTCCCACGTGATTGACACGTGATCCCACGTGAGTCCCATGTGATTAACACATGATTCCCACGTGATTTACACGTGATTCCCACGTGATTCCCACGTGATTCTCACGTGATTCCAATGTGATTGACACGTGATTCCCACGTGATTGACAGGTGATTCCCACGGGATTCCCATGTGACTCCCTCGTGAGTCCCACGTGATTGACACGGGATTCCCACCTAATTCCCACGTGATTGACACGTGATTCCCACGTGATTCCCACGTGATTGACACATTCCCACGTGATTCCCCCTTGATTGACACGTGATTCCCAAGGGATTCCCACATGACTCCCTCGTGATTCCCACGTGATTGACACGTGGTTCCCACCTAATTTCCACGTGATTGACACGTGATTCCCACGTGATTCCCACATGATTGACACGTGACTCCCACGTGATTCCCACGTGATTGACACGTGATTCCCACGTGATTCCCACGTGATTCCCACGTGATTGACACGTGATTCCCACGTGATTCCCACGTGATTGACACGTGATTCCCACGTGATTTCCACGTGATTCCAACGTGATTGACACGTGATTCCCAAATGATTCCCACGTGATTTCCACGTGATTCACTCGTGATTGACACGTGATTCCCACATGATTCCCACGTGATTGACACGTGATTCCCCGGTGATTCCCACGTGATTGACACGTGATTCCCACGTGATTCCCACGTGATTGACAAGTGATTGACACGTGATTCCCACGTGAATCTCACGTGATTCCCACGTGATTTCCACATGAATGACACGTGATTCCCATATGATTCCCACGTGATACCCACGTGATTGACACGTGACTCCCAGGTGATTCCAACGTGATTCCCTCGTGATCCCCACGTGATGCGCACGTGATGCCCACGTGATTGATACGTGATTCCCACGTGATTGATACGTGATTCCCAAGTGATTCCCGCGTGATTGACACGTGATTCCCTCGTGATTCCCAAGTGATTGACACGTGATTCCCTCGTGATTTCCACATGAATGACACGTGATTACCACGTGATTCCCACGTGATTCCCACGTGATTCCCACGTGATACCCACGTGGCTGACACGTGACTCCCACATGATTCCAACGTGATTCCCTCGTGATCCCCACGTGATTGACACGTGGTTCCCACGTTACTCCCCCGGGATTCCCACGTGATTGACAGGTGATTCCCTCGTGAGTCTCATGTTATTGACACGTGATTCGCTCGTGATTCCAACGTGACTCCCTCGTGATTCCCACGTTATTGACACGTGATTCCCACGTTATTCCCACGTGATTCCCACGTGATACCCACGTGATTGACACGTGATTCTCACGTGATTGACATGTGATTCCAACGTGATTGACACGTGATTCCCACGTGACTGACACGTGAGTCCCACGTGATTCCCAGGTGATTCCCACGTGATTACCACGTGATTGACAGGTGATTCCCAAGTGATTCCCGTGTGATTCCCACGTGATTGACACGTGATTCCCACTTGATTCTCACGTGATTGACACGTGATTCCCACGTGATTCCACGTGATTGACACGTGATTCCCAAGTGATTCCCACGTGATTGCCACGTGATTCCCACGTGATTCTCACATGATTTCCACGTGATTGACACCTGATTCCCACGTGATTTCCACGTGATTGACACGTGATTCCCACGTGAATGATACGTAGTTCCCACGGGATTCCCACGTGATTCCCACGTGATTACCACGTGATTGACACGTGATTCCCATGTGATTCCCACGTGATTGACACGTGACTCCCACGTGATTTCCACGTGATTCCAACGTGATTGACACGTGATTACCAAATGATTCCCACGTGATTCCCACGTGATTCACTCGTGATTGACACGTGATTCCCACATGATTGACACGTGATTCCCCGGTGATTCCCACGTGATTGACACGTGATTCCCACGTGATTCCAACGTGATTCCCACGTGATTCTCACATGATTGACACGTTACTCCCACGTGATTCCCACGTGATTGACATGTGATTCCCAAGTGATTCCAACGTGATTCCCACGTGATTCTCACATGATTGACACGTTACTCCCACGTGATTCCCACGTGATTGACATGTGATTCCCACGTGATTCCAACGTGATTCCCACGTGATTCTCACATGATTGACACGTTACTCCCACGTGATTCCCACGTGATTGACACGTGATTCCCAAGTGATTCCCATGTGATTCCCACATGATTGACACATCATTCCCAAGTGATTCCCATGTGATTCCCACGTAATTGACACGTGATTACCACGTGATTCCCATGCGATTCCCACGTGATTGACACGTGATTCCCACGTGATTCCCACGTGATTGATACGTGATTCCCACGTTATTCCCACGTGATGAACAAGTGATTCTTACGTGATTCCCACGTGATTCCCACGTGATTGACACGTGATACCCACATGATTCCAATGTGATTCCCACGTGATTGACACGTGATTCCCACATGATTCCCACGTGATACCCACGTGATTGACAGGTGATTCCCACGTGATTCACACGTGATTCCCACGTGATTGACACGTGATTACCACGTGAAACCACGTGATTCCCACGTGATACCCACGTGATTGACACGTGATTCCCACGTGATTCACACGTGATTGACACGTGATTCCCACGTGATTCCCTCGTGATTCCCACGTGATTGACATGTAATTCCCACGTGATTCCCACGTGATTCCCACGTGTTTCCCACGAGATTGACACGTGATTCCCACGTGATTCCCACGTGATTGACAGGTGATTCCCACGTGATTCCCACGTGATTGACACGTTATTCCCAAGTGATTCCCACGTGATTCACTCGTGATTGACACGTGACTTCCACATGATTCACACGTGATGGACACGTGATTCCCAAGTGATTATCACGTGATTAACATGTGATTCCCACGTGATTCCCAAGTGACTCCCACGTGATTCCCACGTGATTGACACGTGATTCCCACGTGATTCCCACGTGATTGACGCATGATTCCCACGTGATTCCCACGTGATTCCCACATGATTGACACGTGACTCCCACGTGATTCCCACGTGATTGACACGTGATTCCCACGTGATTCCCACGTGATTTCCACGTGATTGACACGTAATTCCCACGTGATGCCCACGTGATTGACACGTGATTCCCACGTGAATGATACGTAGTTCCCACGGGATTCCCACGTGATTCCCACGTGATTGACACGTGATTCCCACGTGATTCCCACGTGATTGACACGTGATTCCCACGTGATTTCCACGTGATTCCAACGTGATTGACACATGATTCCCAAATGATTCCCACGTGATTTCCACGTGATTCACTCGTGATTGACACGTGATTCCCACATGATTCCCACGTGATTGACACGTGATTCCCCGGAGATTCCCACGTGATTGACACGTGATTCCCACTGATTCCCACGTGATTGACAAGTGATTGACACGTGATTCCCACGTGAATCTCACGTGATTCCCACGTGATTTCCACATGAATGACACGTGATTCCCATGTGATTCCCACGTGATACCCACGTGATTGACACGTGACTCCCAGGTGATTCCAACGTGATTCCCTCGTGATCCCCACGTGATGCGCACGTGATGCCCACGTGATTGATACGTGATTCCCACGTGATTGACACGTGATTCCCACGTGATTCCCACGTGATTGACACGTTATTCCCAAGTGATTCCCACGTGATTCACTCGTGATTGACACGTGACTTCCACATGATTCCAACGTGATGGACACGTGATTTCCAAGTGATTATCACGTGATTAACATGTGATTCCCACGTGATTCCCACGTGACTCCCACGTGATTCCCACGTGATTGACACGTGATTCCCACGTGATTCCCACGTGATTGACGCATGATTCCCACGTGATTCCCACGTGATTGACACGTGATTCCCACGTGATTTCCACGTGACTCCCACATGATTCCCACGTGATTGTCACGTGATTCCCACGTGATTCCCACATTATTGACACGTGACTCCCACGTGATTCCCACGTGATTGACACGTGATTCCCACGTGATTCCCACGTGATTGACACGTGATTCTCACGTGAATGATACGTAGTTCCCACGGGATTCCCACGTGATTCCCACGTGATTCCCACGTGATTGACACGTGATTCCCATGTGATTCCCACGTGATTGACACGTGATTCCCACGTGATTTCCACGTGATTCCAACGTGATTGACACGTGATTCCCAAATGATTCCCACGTGATTCCCACGTGATTCACTCGTGATTGACACGTGATTCCCACATGATTCCCACGTGATTGACACGTGATTCCCCGGTGATTCCCACATGATTGACACGTGATTCCCACGTGATTCCCACGTGATTGACACGTGATTGACACGTGATTGACACGTGATTCCCACGTGAATCTCACGTGATTCCCACGTGATACCCACGTGAGTCCCACGTGATTGACACGTGATTCCCACGTGATTGACACGTGATTCCCAAGTGATTCCCAAGTGATTGACACGTGATTCCCTCGTGATTTCCACATGAATGACACGTGATTCCCACGTGATTCCCACGTGATTCCCACGTGATTCCCACATGATTGACACGTTACTCCCACGTGATTCCCACGTGATTGACACGTGATTCCCTCGTGATTCCCACGTGATTGACACGTGATTCCCACTTGATTCTCACGTGATTGACACGTGATTCCCACGTGATTCCACGTGATTGACACGTGATTCTCATGTGATTCCCACGTGATTCCCACTTGATTCCCAAGTGATTCTCACGTGATTCCCACGTGATTGACACGTGATTCCAAAGTGATTCCCACGTGATACCCACGATATTGACACGTGATTATCACGTGATTTCAACGTGTTTCCCACGTGATCCCCACGTGATGCGCACGTGATTCCCACGTGATTGACAGGTGATTACCACGTGATTCCCACGTGATACCCACGTGATTGACATGTGATTCCCACGTGATTGACACGTGATTCCCACGTGATGGACACGTGAGTCCCACGTGATTCCCAGGTGATTCCCACGTGATTCCCACGTGATTGACATGTGATTCCCAAGTGATTCCCGTGTGATTCCCACGTGATTGACACCTGATTCCCACTTGATTCTCATGTGATTGACACGTGATACCCACGTGATTGACACGTGATTCCCACGTGATTCTCACGTGATTCCCACGTGATACCCAGGTGATTGAAACATGATTCCCACGTGATTCCCACGTGATTGACACGTGATTCCCAAGTGATTCCCACGTGATTCCCACGTGATACCCAGGTGATTGAAACGTGATTCCCACTTGATTCCCACGTGATTGACACGTGATTCCCACGTGATATCCACGTGATTGACACGTGATTCCCAGGCGATTCCCACGTGATTCCCACGTAAATTACAGGTGATTCCCACATCATTCCCATGTGATTCCCACGTGATTGACACGTGATTTCCACGTGATTCCCACGTGATTGATACGTGATTCCCACGTTATGCCCACGTGATGGACAAGTGATTCCCACGTCATTCCCACGTGATTCCCACGTGATTTACACGTGATTCCTACGTGATTCCCATGTGATTGACGCATGATTCCCACGTGATTCCCATGTGATTCCCACGTGATTCCCTCGTGATACACACGTGATTGACCCGTGAATCGCACGTGATTCCCACGTTATTCACATGTGATTCCCTCGTGATTCCCACGCGATTCCCACGTGATTGACACTTGATTCCCACGTGATTGACACGTGATTCCCACGTGATTCCCACGTGATATCCACGTGATTGACACGTGATTCCCACGTGATACCCACGTGATTGACACGTGATTCCCACGTGATTCCCACGTGAGTCCCACGTGATTCCTACGTGATTCCCACGTGATTGACACGTGATTCCCAAGTGATTCCCGTGTGATTCCCACGTGATTGACACGTGATTCCCACCTAATTCCCACGTGATTGACACGTGATTCCCACGTGATTGACACGTGATTCCCATGTGATTCCCACGTGATTCCCACGTGAATCCCATGTGATTGACACATGATTCCCACGTGTTTCCCACGTGATTGACACATTCCCAGGTGATTCCCACGTGATTGACACGTGATTCCCACGGGATTCCCACGTGAATCCCTCGTGATTCCCACGTGATTGACACGTGATTCCCACCTAATTCCCAAGTGTTTGACACGTGATTCCCACGTGAGTCCCATGTGATTGACACATGATTGCGACGTGATTCCCACGTGATTGACACATTCCCACGTTTTTCCCCCGTGATTGACACGTGATTCCCACGGGATTCCCACGTGACTCCGTCGTGATTCCCACGTGATTGACACGTGATTCCCACCTAATTCCCACGTGATTGACACGTGATTCCCACCTAATTCCCACGTGATTGACACGTGATTCCCACGTGATTCCCACGTGATTGACACGTGACTCCCCCGTGATTCCCACGTGATTAACACCTGATTCCCACGTGATTTCCACGTGATTACCACGTGATTGACACGTGATTTTCACGTGATTCCCATGTGAATGGCACTTGATTCCCACGTGATTCCCACGTGATTGACACGTGATTTTCACGTGATTCCCACGTGAATCACACGTGATTCCCACGTGATTCCCACCTGATTGACACGTGATTCCCACGTGATTCCCACGTGATTGACACGTGATTCCCAAGGGATTCCCATGTGATTGTCCCGTGATTCGCACGTGATTGACACCTGATTCCCACGTGATTCCCACGTGATTGACACATTCCCACGTGATTCCCACGTGATTGACACGTGATTCCCACGGGAATCCAACGTGACACCCTCGTGATTCCCACGTGATTGACACGTGATTCCAACCTAATTCACACGTGATTGACACGTGATTCCCACGTCATTCCCATGTGATTCCCACGTAAATGACAAGTGATTCCCACATGATTCCCACGTGATTGACACATTCCCACGTGATTCCCACGTGATTGACACGTGATTCCCACCTAATTCCCACGTGTTTGACACGTGATTCCCACGTGATTCCCACGTGATTGACACATTCCCACGTGATTCCCACGTGATTGACACGTGATTCCCAAGGGATTCCCACGTGACTCCCTCGTGATTCCCACGTGATTGACACGTGATTCCAACATAATTCCCACGTGATTGACACGTGAATCCCAAGTGAATCCCACGTGATTGACACGTGATTCCCACGTGAGTCCCATGTGATTGACACATGATTCCCACTTGATTTACACGTGATTCCCACGGTATTCCCATGTGACTCCCTCGTGATTCCCACGTGATTGACACTTGATTCCAACCTAATTCCCACGTGATTGACATGTGACTCCCTCGTGATTGCCACGTGATTTACACGTGATTCCAACCTAATTCCCACGTGATTGACATGTGATTCCCTCGTGATTCCAACCTAATTACCACGTGATTGACTCGTGATTCCCACGTGATTCCCACGAGATTGACACGTGATTCCCACGTGATTCCCACGTGATTGACACGTGATTCCCTCGTGATTGCCACGTGACTGACACGTGATTCCCACGTGAGTCCCATGTGATTGACACATGATTCCCACGTGATTTACACGTGATTACCACGTGATTCCCACGTGATTCTCACGTGATTCCCCTGTGATTGACACGTGATTACCACGTGATTAACAGGTGACTCCCACGGGATTCCATCGTGACTCCCTCGTGATTCCCACGTGATTGATACGTGATTTCCACCTAATTCCCACGTGATTGCCACGTGATTCCCACGTGATTCCCACGTGATTGACACATTCCCACGTGATTCCCACGTGATTGACACGTGACTCCCACGAGATTCCCACGTGACTCCCTCGTGATTCCCACGTGATTTACACGTGATTACCCCGTGATTCCCACGTGATTCTCACGTGATTCCCCTGTGATTGACACGTGATTCCCACGTGATTGACAGGTGACTCCCACGGGATTCCCACGTGACTCCCTCGTGATTCCCACGTGATTGACACGTGATTCCCACCTTATTCCCACGTGATTGACACGTGATTCCCACGTGATTCCCACGTAATTGACACATTCCCACGTGATTCCCACGTGATTGACACGTGATTCCCACGGGATTCCCACGTGACTCCCTCGTGATTCCCACGTGATTGACACGTGATTCCCACCTAATTAACAAGTGGTTGACACGTGATTCCCACCTGATTCCCACGTGATTGACACATTCCCACGTGATTCCCACGTGATTGACACGTGATTCCCACGGGATTCCCAGGTGACTCCCTCGTGTTTCCCTCGTGATTGACACGTGATTCCCACCTAATTCCCACGTGATTGACACGTGATTCCCACGTGATTCCCACGTGATTGACACGTTATTCCCACGTGATTCCCACGTGATTGACACGTAATTCCCTCGTGATTGCCACGTGATTGCCACGTGATTCCCACGTGAGTTCCATGTGATTGACACATGATTCCCACGTAAATGACAAGTGATTCCCACATGATTCCCACGTGATTGATACATTCCCACGTGATTCCCACGTGATTGACACGTGATCCCACGTGAGTCCCATGTGATTAACACATGATTCCCACGTGATTTACACGTGATTCCCACGTGATTCCCACGTGATTCTCACGTGATTCCAATGTGATTGACACGTGATTCCCACGTGATTGACAGGTGATTCCCACGGGATTCCCATGTGACTCCCTCGTGAGTCCCACGTGATTGACACGGGATTCCCACCTAATTCCCACGTGATTGACACGTGATTCCCACGTGATTCCCACGTGATTGACACATTCCCACGTGATTCCCCCTTGATTGACACGTGATTCCCAAGGGATTCCCACATGACTCCCTCGTGATTCCCACGTGATTGACACGTGGTTCCCACCTAATTTCCACGTGATTGACACGTGATTCCCACGTGATTCCCACATGATTGACACGTGACTCCCACGTGATTCCCACGTGATTGACACGTGATTCCCACGTGATTCCCACGTGATTCCCACGTGATTGACACGTGATTCCCACGTGATTCCCACGTGATTGACACGTGATTCCCACGTGATTTCCACGTGATTCCAACGTGATTGACACGTGATTCCCAAATGATTCCCACGTGATTTCCACGTGATTCACTCGTGATTGACACGTGATTCCCACATGATTCCCACGTGATTGACACGTGATTCCCCGGTGATTCCCACGTGATTGACACGTGATTCCCACGTGATTCCCACGTGATTGACAAGTGATTGACACGTGATTCCCACGTGAATCTCACGTGATTCCCACGTGATTTCCACATGAATGACACGTGATTCCCATATGATTCCCACGTGATACCCACGTGATTGACACGTGACTCCCAGGTGATTCCAACGTGATTCCCTCGTGATCCCCACGTGATGCGCACGTGATGCCCACGTGATTGATACGTGATTCCCACGTGATTGATACGTGATTCCCAAGTGATTCCCGCGTGATTGACACGTGATTCCCTCGTGATTCCCAAGTGATTGACACGTGATTCCCTCGTGATTTCCACATGAATGACACGTGATTACCACGTGATTCCCACGTGATTCCCACGTGATTCCCACGTGATACCCACGTGGCTGACACGTGACTCCCACATGATTCCAACGTGATTCCCTCGTGATCCCCACGTGATTGACACGTGGTTCCCACGTTACTCCCCCGGGATTCCCACGTGATTGACAGGTGATTCCCTCGTGAGTCTCATGTTATTGACACGTGATTCGCTCGTGATTCCAACGTGACTCCCTCGTGATTCCCACGTTATTGACACGTGATTCCCACGTTATTCCCACGTGATTCCCACGTGATACCCACGTGATTGACACGTGATTCTCACGTGATTGACATGTGATTCCAACGTGATTGACACGTGATTCCCACGTGACTGACACGTGAGTCCCACGTGATTCCCAGGTGATTCCCACGTGATTACCACGTGATTGACAGGTGATTCCCAAGTGATTCCCGTGTGATTCCCACGTGATTGACACGTGATTCCCACTTGATTCTCACGTGATTGACACGTGATTCCCACGTGATTCCACGTGATTGACACGTGATTCCCAAGTGATTCCCACGTGATTGCCACGTGATTCCCACGTGATTCTCACATGATTTCCACGTGATTGACACCTGATTCCCACGTGATTTCCACGTGATTGACACGTGATTCCCACGTGAATGATACGTAGTTCCCACGGGATTCCCACGTGATTCCCACGTGATTACCACGTGATTGACACGTGATTCCCATGTGATTCCCACGTGATTGACACGTGACTCCCACGTGATTTCCACGTGATTCCAACGTGATTGACACGTGATTACCAAATGATTCCCACGTGATTCCCACGTGATTCACTCGTGATTGACACGTGATTCCCACATGATTGACACGTGATTCCCCGGTGATTCCCACGTGATTGACACGTGATTCCCACGTGATTCCAACGTGATTCCCACGTGATTCTCACATGATTGACACGTTACTCCCACGTGATTCCCACGTGATTGACATGTGATTCCCAAGTGATTCCAACGTGATTCCCACGTGATTCTCACATGATTGACACGTTACTCCCACGTGATTCCCACGTGATTGACATGTGATTCCCACGTGATTCCAACGTGATTCCCACGTGATTCTCACATGATTGACACGTTACTCCCACGTGATTCCCACGTGATTGACACGTGATTCCCAAGTGATTCCCATGTGATTCCCACATGATTGACACATCATTCCCAAGTGATTCCCATGTGATTCCCACGTAATTGACACGTGATTACCACGTGATTCCCATGCGATTCCCACGTGATTGACACGTGATTCCCACGTGATTCCCACGTGATTGATACGTGATTCCCACGTTATTCCCACGTGATGAACAAGTGATTCTTACGTGATTCCCACGTGATTCCCACGTGATTGACACGTGATACCCACATGATTCCAATGTGATTCCCACGTGATTGACACGTGATTCCCACATGATTCCCACGTGATACCCACGTGATTGACAGGTGATTCCCACGTGATTCACACGTGATTCCCACGTGATTGACACGTGATTACCACGTGAAACCACGTGATTCCCACGTGATACCCACGTGATTGACACGTGATTCCCACGTGATTCACACGTGATTGACACGTGATTCCCACGTGATTCCCTCGTGATTCCCACGTGATTGACATGTAATTCCCACGTGATTCCCACGTGATTCCCACGTGTTTCCCACGAGATTGACACGTGATTCCCACGTGATTCCCACGTGATTGACAGGTGATTCCCACGTGATTCCCACGTGATTGACACGTTATTCCCAAGTGATTCCCACGTGATTCACTCGTGATTGACACGTGACTTCCACATGATTCACACGTGATGGACACGTGATTCCCAAGTGATTATCACGTGATTAACATGTGATTCCCACGTGATTCCCAAGTGACTCCCACGTGATTCCCACGTGATTGACACGTGATTCCCACGTGATTCCCACGTGATTGACGCATGATTCCCACGTGATTCCCACGTGATTCCCACATGATTGACACGTGACTCCCACGTGATTCCCACGTGATTGACACGTGATTCCCACGTGATTCCCACGTGATTTCCACGTGATTGACACGTAATTCCCACGTGATGCCCACGTGATTGACACGTGATTCCCACGTGAATGATACGTAGTTCCCACGGGATTCCCACGTGATTCCCACGTGATTGACACGTGATTCCCACGTGATTCCCACGTGATTGACACGTGATTCCCACGTGATTTCCACGTGATTCCAACGTGATTGACACATGATTCCCAAATGATTCCCACGTGATTTCCACGTGATTCACTCGTGATTGACACGTGATTCCCACATGATTCCCACGTGATTGACACGTGATTCCCCGGAGATTCCCACGTGATTGACACGTGATTCCCACTGATTCCCACGTGATTGACAAGTGATTGACACGTGATTCCCACGTGAATCTCACGTGATTCCCACGTGATTTCCACATGAATGACACGTGATTCCCATGTGATTCCCACGTGATACCCACGTGATTGACACGTGACTCCCAGGTGATTCCAACGTGATTCCCTCGTGATCCCCACGTGATGCGCACGTGATGCCCACGTGATTGATACGTGATTCCCACGTGATTGACACGTGATTCCCACGTGATTCCCACGTGATTGACACGTTATTCCCAAGTGATTCCCACGTGATTCACTCGTGATTGACACGTGACTTCCACATGATTCCAACGTGATGGACACGTGATTTCCAAGTGATTATCACGTGATTAACATGTGATTCCCACGTGATTCCCACGTGACTCCCACGTGATTCCCACGTGATTGACACGTGATTCCCACGTGATTCCCACGTGATTGACGCATGATTCCCACGTGATTCCCACGTGATTGACACGTGATTCCCACGTGATTTCCACGTGACTCCCACATGATTCCCACGTGATTGTCACGTGATTCCCACGTGATTCCCACATTATTGACACGTGACTCCCACGTGATTCCCACGTGATTGACACGTGATTCCCACGTGATTCCCACGTGATTGACACGTGATTCTCACGTGAATGATACGTAGTTCCCACGGGATTCCCACGTGATTCCCACGTGATTCCCACGTGATTGACACGTGATTCCCATGTGATTCCCACGTGATTGACACGTGATTCCAACGTGATTTCCACGTGATTCCAACGTGATTGACACGTGATTCCCAAATGATTCCCACGTGATTCCCACGTGATTCACTCGTGATTGACACGTGATTCCCACATGATTCCCACGTGATTGACACGTGATTCCCCGGTGATTCCCACATGATTGACACGTGATTCCCACGTGATTCCCACGTGATTGACACGTGATTGACACGTGATTGACACGTGATTCCCACGTGAATCTCACGTGATTCCCACGTGATACCCACGTGAGTCCCACGTGATTGACACGTGATTCCCACGTGATTGACACGTGATTCCCAAGTGATTCCCAAGTGATTGACACGTGATTCCCTCGTGATTTCCACATGAATGACACGTGATTCCCACGTGATTCCCACGTGATTCCCACGTGATTCCCACATGATTGACACGTTACTCCCACGTGATTCCCACGTGATTGACACGTGATTCCCTCGTGATTCCCACGTGATTGACACGTGATTCCCACTTGATTCTCACGTGATTGACACGTGATTCCCACGTGATTCCACGTGATTGACACGTGATTCTCATGTGATTCCCACGTGATTCCCACTTGATTCCCAAGTGATTCTCACGTGATTCCCACGTGATTGACACGTGATTCCAAAGTGATTCCCACGTGATACCCACGATATTGACACGTGATTATCACGTGATTTCAACGTGTTTCCCACGTGATCCCCACGTGATGCGCACGTGATTCCCACGTGATTGACAGGTGATTACCACGTGATTCCCACGTGATACCCACGTGATTGACATGTGATTCCCACGTGATTGACACGTGATTCCCACGTGATGGACACGTGAGTCCCACGTGATTCCCAGGTGATTCCCACGTGATTCCCACGTGATTGACATGTGATTCCCAAGTGATTCCCGTGTGATTCCCACGTGATTGACACCTGATTCCCACTTGATTCTCATGTGATTGACACGTGATACCCACGTGATTGACACGTGATTCCCACGTGATTCTCACGTGATTCCCACGTGATACCCAGGTGATTGAAACATGATTCCCACGTGATTCCCACGTGATTGACACGTGATTCCCAAGTGATTCCCACGTGATTCCCACGTGATACCCAGGTGATTGAAACGTGATTCCCACTTGATTCCCACGTGATTGACACGTGATTCCCACGTGATATCCACGTGATTGACACGTGATTCCCAGGCGATTCCCACGTGATTCCCACGTAAATTACAGGTGATTCCCACATCATTCCCATGTGATTCCCACGTGATTGACACGTGATTTCCACGTGATTCCCACGTGATTGATACGTGATTCCCACGTTATGCCCACGTGATGGACAAGTGATTCCCACGTCATTCCCACGTGATTCCCACGTGATTTACACGTGATTCCTACGTGATTCCCATGTGATTGACGCATGATTCCCACGTGATTCCCATGTGATTCCCACGTGATTCCCTCGTGATACACACGTGATTGACCCGTGAATCGCACGTGATTCCCACGTTATTCACATGTGATTCCCTCGTGATTCCCACGCGATTCCCACGTGATTGACACTTGATTCCCACGTGATTGACACGTGATTCCCACGTGATTCCCACGTGATATCCACGTGATTGACACGTGATTCCCACGTGATACCCACGTGATTGACACGTGATTCCCACGTGATTCCCACGTGAGTCCCACGTGATTCCTACGTGATTCCCACGTGATTGACACGTGATTCCCAAGTGATTCCCGTGTGATTCCCACGTGATTGACACGTGATTCCCAAGTGATTCCCATGTGATTCCCACATGATTGACACATCATTCCCAAGTGATTCCCATGTGATTCCCACGTAATTGACACGTGATTACCACGTGATTCCCATGCGATTCCCACGTGATTGACACGTGATTCCCACGTGATTCCCACGTGATTGATACGTGATTCCCACGTTATTCCCACGTGATGAACAAGTGATTCTTACGTGATTCCCACGTGATTCCCACGTGATTGACACGTGATACCCACATGATTCCAATGTGATTCCCACGTGATTGACACGTGATTCCCACGTGATTCCCACGTGATACCCACGTGATTGACAGGTGATTCCCACGTGATTCCCACGTGATTCCCACGTGATTGACACGTGATTACCACGTGAAACCACGTGATTCCCACGTGATACCCACGTGATTGACACGTGATTCCCACGTGATTCACACGTGATTGACACGTGATTCCCACGTGATTCCCTCGTGATTCCCACGTGATTGACACGTTATTC
Organism: Muntiacus reevesi; assembly: GCF_963930625.1. Taxonomy (NCBI): domain Eukaryota; kingdom Metazoa; phylum Chordata; class Mammalia; order Artiodactyla; family Cervidae; genus Muntiacus; species Muntiacus reevesi. The sequence continues at coordinate 166,863 of NW_027077925.1, forward strand.
CCAAGTGATTCCCACGTGATTCACTCGTGATTGACACGTGACTTCCACATGATTCCCACGTGATGGACACGTGATTCCCAAGTGATTATCACGTGATTAACATGTGATTCCCACGTGATTCCCAAGTGACTCCCACGTGATTCCCACGTGATTGACACGTGATTCCCACGTGATTTCCACGTGATTGACGCATGATTCCCACGTGATTCCCACGTGATTCCCACATGATTGACACGTTTCTCCCACGTGATTCCCTCGTGATTGACACGTGATTCCCACGTGATTCCCACGTGATTGACACGTGATTCCCACGTGATGCCCACGTGATTGACACGTGATTCCCACGTGAATGATACGTAGTTCCCACGGGATTCCCACGTGATTCCCACGTGATTCCCACGTGATTGACACGTGATTCCCACGTGATTCCCACGTGATTGACACGTGATTCCCACGTGATTTCCACGTGATTCCAACGTGATTGACACGTGATTCCCAAATGATTCCCACGTGATTTCCACGTGATTCACTCGTGATTGACACGTGATTCCCACATGATTCCCACGTGATTGACACGTGATTCCCCGGTGATTCCCACGTGATTGACACGTGATTCCCACGTGATTCCCACGTGATTGACAAGTGATTGACACGTGATTCCCACGTGAATCTCACGTGATTCCCACGTGATTTCCACATGAATGACACGTGATTCCCATGTGATTCCCACGTGATACCCACGTGATTGACACGTGACTCCCAGGTGATTCCAACGTGATTCCCTCGTGATCCCCACGTGATGCCCACGTGATGCCCACGTGATTGATACGTGATTCCCACCTGATTGACACGTGATTCCCAAGTGATTCCCACGTGATTGACACGTGATTCCGTCGTGATTCCCAAGTGATTGACACGTGATTCCCTCGTGATTTCCACATGAATGACACGTGATTCCCACGTGATTCCCACGTGATACCCCCGTGACTGACACGTGACTCCCACGTGATTCCAACGTGATTCCCTCGTGATCCCCACGTGACTGACACGTGAGTCCCACGAGATTCCCAGGTGATTCCCACGTGATTACCACGTGATTGACAGGTGATTCCCAAGTGATTCCCGTGTGATTCCCACGTGATTGACACGTGATTCCCACTTGATTCTCACGTGATTGACACGTGATTCCCACGTGATTCCACGTGATTGACACGTGATTCCCACGTGATTCCCACGTGATTCCCACGTGATTCTCACATGATTTCCACGTGATTGACACCTGATTCCCACGTGATTTCCACGTGATTGACACGTGATTCCCACGTGAATGATACGTAGTTCCCACGGGATTCCCACGTGATTCCCACGTGATTCCCACGTGATTGACACGTGATTCCCATGTGATTCCCACGTGATTGACACGTGATTCCCACGTGATTTAAACGTGATTCCTACGTGATTCCCATGTGATTGACGCATGATTCCCACGTGATTCCCATGTGATTCCCACGTGATTCCCTCGTGATACACACGTGATTGACCCGTGAATCGCACGTGATTCCCACGTTATTCACATGTGATTCCCTCGTGATTCCCACGCGATTCCCACGTGATTGACACGTGATTCCCACGTGAATGACACGTGATTCCCACGTGATTCCCACGTGATTGACACGTGATTCCCACGTGATACCCACGTGATTGACACGTGACTCCCACGTGATTCCAACGTGACTCCCTCGTGATCCCCACGTGATGCGCACGTGATGCCCACGTGATTGACACGTGATTGATACGTGATTCCCACATGATTCCCACGTGATGGACACGTGATTCCCAAGTATTCCCATGTGATTCCCACGTGATTGACACGTGATTCCCACGTGATTCCCACGTGATACCCACGTGATCGACACGTGATTCCCACGTGATTGACACGTGATTCCCAAGTGGTTCCCATGTGATTCCCACGTGATTGACACGTGATTCCCACGTGATTCTCACGTGATACCCACGTGATACCCACGTGATTGACACGTGATTCCCTCGTGATTGACACGTGATTCCCACGTGATTCCCTCGTGATTCCCAAGTGATTGACACGTGATTCCCTCGTGATTTCCACATGAATGACACGTGATAACAACGTGATTCCCATGTGATTCCCACGTTATTCACATGTGATTCCCTCGTGATTCCCACGCGATTCCCACGTGATTGACACGTGATTCCCACGTGATTCCCACGTGATTGACACGTGATTCTCACGTGATTGACACGTGATTCCCACGTGAGTCCCACGTGATTCCTACGTGATTCCCACGTGATTGACACGTGATTCCCAAGTGATTCCCATTTGATTCCCAGGTGATTGACACGTGATTCCCAAGTGATTCCCATGTGATTCCCACATGATTGACACGTCATTCCCAAGTGATTCCCATGTGATTCCCACGTAATTGACACGTGATTCCCACGTGATTCCCACGTGATTCCCACGTGATTGACACGTGATTCCCACGTGATTGACACGTGACTGACACCGGATTCTCACGTGATTGACACGTGATTCCCACGTGAGTCCCACGTGATTCCTACGTGATTCCCACGTGATAGACACGTGGTTCCCACGTTATTCCCCCGTGATTCCCACGTGATTGACACGTGATTCCCTCGTGAGTCTCATGTGATTGACACGTGATTCGCTCGTGGTTCCAACGTGACTCCCTCGTGATTCCCACGTTATTGACACGTGATTCCCACGTGATTCCCACGTGATTCCCACGTGATACCCACGTGATTGACACGTGATTCCCACGTGATTGACATGTGATTCCCACGTGACTGACACGTGATTCCCACGTGATTGACACGTGAGTCCCACGTGATTCCCAGGTGATTCCCACGTGATTCCCACGTGATTGACACGTGATTCCCACGTGATTCCCACGTGATCGACACGTGATTCCCACTTGATTCTCACGTGATTGACACGTGATTCCCACGTGATTCCCACGTGATTCCCACGTGATTCCAACGTGATTGACACGTGATTCCCAAGTGATTCCCATGTGATTCCCACGTGATTGACACGTGATTCCCACGTGATACCCACGTGATTGACACGTGATTCCCACGTGATTGACACGTGATTCCCACGTGATTCCCACGTGATATCCAAGTGATTGACACGTGATTCCCATGCGATTCCCCCGAGATTCCCACGTGATTGACACATGATTCCTACGTTCTTCCCACGTGATTGACGCATGATTCCCATGTGATTCCCATGTGATTCGCACGTGATTCCCACGTTATTGACATGTGATTCCCACCTGATTCCCAGTGACTGACACGTGATTCTCACGTGATTGTCACGTGATTCCCACGTGAGTCCCACGTGATTCCCTCGTGATTTCCACGTGATTGACACGTGGTTCCCACGTTATTCCCCCGTGATTCCCACGTGGGAATCACGTGCCAAATCACATGGGAATCACGTAGAAATCACGTGTGAATCACGTGGCAATCACGTGGGAATCACGGATCATTCACGTGGGAATCACGAGGGAATCACGTGTCAGTCACATGGGAATCACGTGGGAATCACGTGTCAGTCACATGGGAATCACGTGGGAATCACGTGTCAATCACATGGGAATCACGTTGGAATCACGTGTCAATCACGTGGGAATCACGGGTCAATCACGGGGAAATCACGTAGGCATCACGTGGGAATCATCTGGGAATCAAGTGTCAATCACGTTGGAATTACGTGGAAATCACGTGGGAATCACTTGTCAATCACGTGGGAATCCCATGGGAATCACGTGGGAATCAAGTGTGAATCACGTGAAAATCACGTGGGAATCACGTGGGAATCACGTGGGAATCACTTGTCAATCTCGTTGGAATCACGTGGGAATCACGTGACATTCATTTGGGAATCACGTGGGTATCACGTGGGAATCTCGATTCCATCATGTGGGAATCACGTGGGAATCACGTGGGAATCCCGTGGGAATCACGTGTCAATCGCGTGGGAATCACGTGGGAATCACGTGGGAATCATCTGGGAATCACGTGTCAATCACGTGGGAATCACGTGGGAATCACGTGGGAGTCACGTGGGAATCATGTGTCAATCAAGTGGGTATCACGTGGGAATCACGTGGGAATCATGTGTCAATCACGTAGGAAACACGTGGAATCACTTGTCAATCACATGGAAATCACGAGGGTGTCATGTGGGAATCACGTGGGAATCACGTGTCAATCACATGGGAATCACGTAGAAATCACGTGTCAATCACGTGGCAATCACGTGGGAATCACGGGTCATGCACGTGGGAATCACGAGGGAATCACGTGGGAATCACCTGGGAATCACGTGTCAGTCACGTGGGAATCACATGGGAATCACGTGTCAATCATGTGGGTATCACGTGGTAATCACGTGGGAATCACCTGGGAATCACGTGTCAATATCGTGATAATCACGTGTGAATCACGTGTGAATTACGTGTCAATAACATGGGAATCACCTGGGAATCACGTGTCAATCACGTGGGAATCACATGGGAATCACGTGGAAATGAAGTGTGAATCACGTGAAAATTACGTGGGAATCATGTGGGAATCACGTGGGAATCACGTGTCAATCGCGTGGGAATCACGTGGGTATCACGCGTCAATCACGTGGGAATCACGTGGGAATCACGTGGGAATCATGTGGGAATCACGTGACATTCACGTGGGAATCACGTCGGAATCACGTGTCAATCACGTGGGAATCACGTGGAAATCACGTGGGAATCACGTGTCATTCACGTGGTAATCACGTCGGAATCACGTGTCAATCACATGTCAATCCCGTGGGAATCACGTGGGAATCACGTGTCAATCAGGTGGGAATCTCGTGGGAATCACGTGGGAATCACGTGTCAATCACGTGGGAATCACGTGGAAATCAGGTGTCAGTCACGTTGGAATCACGAGGGAATCACGTGTCAATCACGTGGGAATCACGTGGGAATCTCGTGGGAATCAGGTGGGAATCACGTGTCAATCACGTGGAATTCACGTGGGAATCACGTGTCAATCACGTGGGAATCACGTGACATTCATGTGGGAATCACGTGGGAATCACGTGTCAATCACGTGGTAATCACATGGGAATCACGTGGTAATCACCTGGGAATCACGTGAGAATCACTTGGTAATCACATGGGAATCACGTGTCAATCAGGTGTCAATCACGAGGGAATCACGTGAGAGTCATGAGTCAATCACGTGTCATTCACGTTGGAATCACGTGGGAATCACGTGTCAATCACGTGGAAATCAGTTGGGAATCACGTGTCAATCACGTGGAATTCACGTGGGAATCACGTGGGAATCACGTGGGAATCACGTGTCAATCACGTGGGAATCACTTGGGAATCTCATGGGAATCACGTGTCAATCACATGGGAATCACGTGGAAATCTAGTGGAAATCAGGTGTCAATCAAGTTGGAATCACGATGGAATCACGTGTCAATCACGTGGGAATCACGTGGGAATCTCGTGGGAATCAGGTGGGAATCACGTGTCAATCACGTGGAATTCACGTGGGAATCACGTGGGAATCACGTGTCAATCACGTGGGAATCACGTGGGAAACACGTGGGAATCACGTGACATTCACGTGGGAATCAAGTGGGAATCACATGTCAATCACGTGGGAATCACGTGGAAATCACGTGGGAATCACGTGGAAATCAAGTGTCAATCACGAGGGAATCACCTGGGATTCACGTGGAAATCACGTGGGAATCATGTGTCAATCAAGTGGGTATCATATGGGAATCACGTGGGAATCACGTGTCAATCACGTGGGAAACACGTTGAATCACTTGTCAATCACATGGGAATCACGAGGGTGTCATGTGGGAATCACGTGGGAATCACGTGTCAATCACATGTGAATCACGTAGAAATCACGTGTCAATCACGTGTCAATCACGTGGGAATCACGGGTCATTCACGTGGGAATCACGAGTGAATCACGTGTCAATCACGTGGGAACCACATGTCAATCACGTGGGAGTCACGTGAGAATCACGTGGGATTCACGTGGGAATCACGTGTCAGTCACATGGGAATCACGTGTCAATCACGTGGGAATCACGTTGGAATCACGTGTCAATCACGTGGGAATCACGGGTCAATCACGGGGAAATCACGTAGGCATCACGTGGGAATCATCTGGGAATCACGTGTCAATCACGTTGGAATTACGTGGGAATCACGTGGGAATCACTTGTCAATCACGTGGGAATCCTGTGGGAATCACGTGGGAATCAAGTGTGAATCACGTGAAAATCACGTGGGAATCACGTGGGAATCACGTGGGAATCACGTGTCAATCTCGTTGGAATCACGTGGGAATCACGTGACAATCATTTGGGAATCACGTGGGAATCACGTGGGAATCTCGAGTCCATCATGTGGGAATCACGTGGGAATCACGTGGGAATCCCGTGGGAATCACGTGTCAATCGCGTGGGAATCACGTGGGAATCACGTGGGAATCACCTGGGAATCACATGTCAATCACGTGGGAATCACGTGGGAATCACGTGGGAATCACGTGGGAATCATGTGTCAATCAAGTGGGTATCACGTGGGAATCACGTGGGAATCATGTGCCAATCACGTAGGAAACACGTGGAATCACTTGTCAATCACATGGGAATCACGAGGGTGTCATGTGGGAATCACGTGGGAATTACGTGTCAATCACATGGGAATCACGTAGAAATCACGTGTCAATCACGTGGCAATCACGTGAGAATCACGGGTCATGCATGTGGGAATCACGAGGGAATCACGTGTCAATCACGTGGGAACCACGTGTCAATCACGTGGGAGTCACGTGAGAATCACGTGGGATTCACGTGGGAATCACATGTCAGTCACATGGGAATCACGTGGGAATCACATGTCAATCACGTGGGAATCACGTTGGAATCACGTGTCAATCACGTGGGAATCACGTGTCAATCACGTGGAAATGACGTAGGCATCACGTGGGAATCATCTGGGAATCACGTGTCAATCACGTTGGAATCACGTGGGAATCACGTGGGAATCACTTGTCAATCACGTGGGAATCCCGTGGGAATCACGTGGGAATCAAGTGTGAATCACGTGAAAATCACGTGGGAATCAGGTGGGAATCACGTGAGAATCAAGTGTCAATCTCGTTGGAATCACGTGGGAATCACGTGACAATCATTTGGGAATCACGTGGGAATCACGTGGGAATCTCGAGTCCATCATGTGGGAATCACGTGGGAATCACGTGGGATCCCGTGGGAATCACGTGTCAATCGCGTGGGAATCACGTGGGAATCACGTGGGAATCACCTGGGAATCACGTGTCAGTCACGTGGGAATCACATGGGAATCACGTGTCAATCATGTGGGAATCACGTGGGAATCACGTGGGAATCACCTGGGAATCACGTGTCAATATCGTGGTAATCACGTGTGAATCACGTGTGAATTACGTGTCAATAACATGGGAATCACCTGGGAATCACGTGTCAATCATGTGGGAATCACGTGGGAATCACGTGGGAATCACCTGGGAATCACGTGTCAATATCGTGGTAATCACGTGTGAATCACGTGTGAATTACGTGTCAATAACATGGGAATCACCTGGGTATCACGCGTCAGTCACGTGGGAGTCACATGGGAATTCCGTGTCAATCACGTGAGAATCACGTGGGAATCACGCGTGAAGCACGTGGGAATCAGGTGTCAATCACGTTGGAATCACGAGGGAATCACGTGAGAATGATGTGGGAATCACGTGGGAATCACGTGGGAATCATGCGTCAATCACGTGGGAATCACGTGTCATTTACGTGGGAATCACGTGGGAATCACGTGTCAATCACGTGCGAATCACGTGGGAATCACGTGTCAATCACGTGGGATTCCCGAGGGAATCACGTGGGAATCACGTGGGAATGATGTGTCAATCACGTGCGAATCACGTGGGAATCACGTGTCAATCACGTGGAATTCACATGGGAAACACGTGGGAATCACGTGGGAATCATGTGTCAATCACGTGGGAATCACTTGGGAATCTCATGGGAATCACGTGTCAATCAGATGGGAATCACGTGGGAATCACGTGTCAATCACGTGGGAATCACGTGGAAATCAGGTGTCAATCACGTTGGAATCACGAGGGAATCTCGTGGGAATCAGGTGGGAATCACGTGTCAATCACATGGAATTCACGTGGGAATCACGTGGGAATCATGTAGGATTGACGTGTCAATCACGTGGGAATCACGTGGGAATCACGTGGGAATCACGTGACATTCACGTGGGAATCACGTGGGAATCACGTGACATTCACGTGGGAATCACGTGGGAATCACGTGTCAATCACGTGTCAATCACGTGGGAATCACGTGGGAATCACGTGGGAATCATGTGACCTTCACGTGGGAATCACGTGGGAATCACGTGTCAATCACGTGGGAATCACGTGGAAATCACGTGGTAATCACGTGTCATTCACGTGGGATTCACGTGGAAATCAAGTGTCAATCTCGTGGGAATCACCTGGGAATTACGTGGGAATCACGTGGGAATCATATGTCAATTAAGTGGGTATCTCGTGGGAATCACGTGGGAATCACGTGTCAATCACGTTGGAATCACGTGGGAATCACTTGTCAATCACGTGGGAATCCCGTAGGAATCACGTGGGAATCAAGTGACAATCATTTGGGAACCACGTGGGAATCACGTGGGAATCTCGAGTCCATCATGTGGGAATCACGTGGGAATCACGTGGGAATCCCGTGGGAATCACATGTAAATCGCGTGGGAATCACGTGTCAATCACGTGGGAATCACGTGGGAATCTCGTGAGAATCAGGTGGGAATCACGTGTCAATCACGTGGAATTTACGTGGGAATCACGTTGGAATCACGTGGGAATCACGTGGGAGTCACGTGGGAATCACGTGAGAATCCCGTGGTTATCACGTGGGAATCACGTGGGAATCACGTGTCAATCACGAGGGAATCACGTGGGAGTCATGAGTCAATCACGTGTCATTCACGTGGGAATCACGTGGGAATCACGTGTCAATCACGTGGGAATCCCGTGGGAATCACGTGGGAATCACGTGTCAATCACGTGGGAATCACGTGGAAATCAGGTGTCAATCACGTTGGAATCACGAGGGAATCACGTGTCAATCACGTGGGAATCACGTGGGAATCTCGTGGGAATCAGGTGGGAATCACGTGTCAATCACGTGGAATTCACGTGGGAATCACGTGGGAATCACGTGTCAATCACGTGGGAATCACGTGACATTCATGTGGGAATCACGTGGGAATCACGTGTCAATCACGTGGTAATCACATGGGAATCACGTGGTAATCACCTGGGAATCACGTGAGAATCACTTGGTAATCACATGGGAATCACGTGTCAATCAGGTGTCAATCACGAGGGAATGACGTGAGAGTCATGAGTCAATCACGTGTCATTCACGTTTGAATCACGTGGGAATCACGTGTCAATCACGTGGGAATCAGGTGGAAATCACGTGTCAATCACGTGGAATTCACGTGGGAATCACGTGGGAATCACGTGTAAATCACGTGGGACTCACTTGGGAATCTCATGGGAATCACGTGTCAATCACATGGGAATCACGTGGGAATCAAGTGGAAATCAGGTGTCAATCACGTTGGAATCACGAGGGAATCACGTGTCAATCACGTGGGAATCACGTGGGAATCTCGTGTGAATCAGGTGGGAAACACGTGTCAATCACGTGGAATTCACGTGGGAATCACGTGGGAATCACGTGTCAATCACGTGGGAATCACGTGGGAAACACGTGGGAATCACGTGACATTCACGTGGGAATCAAGTGGGAATCACGTGTCAATCACGTGGGAATCACGTGGAAATCACGTGGGAATCACGTGGAAATCAAGTGTCAATCACGAGGGAATCACCTGGGAATCACGTGGAAATCACGTGGGAATCATGTGTCAATCAAGTGGGTATCATATGGGAATCACGTGGGAATCACGTGTCAATCACGTGGGAAACACGTTGAATCACTTGTCAATCACATGGGAATCACGAGGGTGTCATGTGGGAATCACGTGGGAATCACGTGTCAATCACATGTGAATCACGTAGAAATCACGTGTCAATCACGTGTCAATCACGTGGGAATCACGGGTCATTCACGTGGGAATCACGAGGGAATCACGTGTCAATCACGTGGGAACCACGTGTCAATCACGTGGGAGTCACGTGAGAATCACGTGGGATTCACGTGGGAATCACGTGTCAGTCACATGGGAATCACGTGGGAATCACGTGTCAATCACGTGGGAATCACGTTGGAATCACGTGTCAATCACGTAGTAATCACGGGTCAATCACGGGGAAATCACGTAGGCATCACGTGGGAATCATCTGGGAATCACGTGTCAATCACATGGGAATCACCTGGGAATCACCTGGGAATCACGTGTCAATCACGTGGGAATCACGAGGGGATCACGTGTGAATCACGTGGGCATCACGTGTCAATCACGTGTCAATCCCGTGGGAATCACGTGGGAATCACGTGTCAATCAGGTGGGAATCTCGTGGGAATCAGGTGGGAATCACGTGTCAATCACGTGGAATTCACGTGGGAATCACGTGGGAATCACGTGGGAATCACGTGGGAATCACGTGGGAATCTCGTGGGAATCAGGAGGGCATCACGTGGGAATCACCTGGGAATCACGTGTCAATCACGTGGGAATCACGTGGGAATCACGTGGGAATCACGTGGGAATCACGTGTCAATTGCGTGAGAATCACGTGGAAATCAAGTGTGAATCATGTGAAAATTAGGTGGGAATCACGTGGGAATCACGTGTCAATTGCGTGGGAATCACGTGAAATCAAGTGTGAATCATGTGAAAATCAAGTGGGAATCACGTGGGAATCACGTGTCAATCACGTGGGAATCACTTGGGAATCTCATGGGAATCATGTGGAAATCACGTGACAATCACGTGGGAATCACGTGGGAATCACGTGGGAATCAAGTGTGAACCACGTGAAAATTACGTGGTAATCACGTGGGAGTCACGTGGGAATCACGTGTCAATCGCGTGGGACTCACGTGGGAATCACGTGGGAATCACCTGGGAATTACGTGTCAATCACATGGGAATCACGTGGGAATCACGTGTCAATCACGTGGGAATCACGTGGGAATCACGTGTCAATCACGTGGGAATCACGTGGGAATCACGTGGGAATCACGTGGGAATCACGTGTCAATCATGTGGGAATCACATGGAAATCAAGTGTGAATCACGTGAAAATTATGTGGGAATCACGTGGGAATCACCTGGGAATCACGTGTCAATATAGTGGGAATCACGTGGGAATCACTTGTGAATCACGTGTCAATCACGTGGGAATCACGTGGGAATCACGTGGGAAACACTTGGGAATCAAGTGTCAATCAGGTGGGAATCACATGGGAATCACGTGGGAATCACGTGGGCATCATGTGTCAATCGCGTGGGAATCACGTGGGTATCAGCGTCAATCACTCGGGAATCACATGGGAATCACGTGTCAATCAAGTAGGTATCATGTGGGAATCACGTGGGAATCACGTGTCAATCACGTGGGAAACACGTTGAATCACTTGTCAATCACATGGGAATCACGAGGGTGTCATGTGGGAATCACGTGGGAATCACGTGCCAAATCACATGGGAATCACGTAGAAATCACGTGTGAATCACGTGGCAATCACGTGGGAATCACGGATCATTCACGTGGGAATCACGAGGGAATCACGTGTCAGTCACATGGGAATCACGTGGGAATCACGTGTCAGTCACATGGGAATCACGTGGGAATCACGTGTCAATCACATGGGAATCACGTTGGAATCACGTGTCAATCACGTGGGAATCACGGGTCAATCACGGGGAAATCACGTAGGCATCACGTGGGAATCATCTGGGAATCAAGTGTCAATCACGTTGGAATTACGTGGAAATCACGTGGGAATCACTTGTCAATCACGTGGGAATCCCATGGGAATCACGTGGGAATCAAGTGTGAATCACGTGAAAATCACGTGGGAATCACGTGGGAATCACGTGGGAATCACTTGTCAATCTCGTTGGAATCACGTGGGAATCACGTGACAATCATTTGGGAATCACGTGGGTATCACGTGGGAATCTCGATTCCATCATGTGGGAATCACGTGGGAATCACGTGGGAATCCCGTGGGAATCACGTGTCAATCGCGTGGGAATCACGTGGGAATCACGTGGGAATCATCTGGGAATCACGTGTCAATCACGTGGGAATCACGTGGGAATCACGTGGGAGTCACGTGGGAATCATGTGTCAATCAAGTGGGTATCACGTGGGAATCACGTGGGAATCATGTGTCAATCACGTAGGAAACACGTGGAATCACTTGTCAATCACATGGAAATCACGAGGGTGTCATGTGGGAATCACGTGGGAATCACGTGTCAATCACATGGGAATCACGTAGAAATCACGTGTCAATCACGTGGCAATCACGTGGGAATCACGGGTCATGCACGTGGGAATCACGAGGGAATCACGTATGAATCACCTGGGAATCACGTGTCAGTCACGTGGGAATCACATGGGAATCACGTGTCAATCATGTGGGTATCACGTGGTAATCACGTGGGAATCACCTGGGAATCACGTGTCAATATCGTGATAATCACGTGTGAATCACGTGTGAATTACGTGTCAATAACATGGGAATCACCTGGGAATCACGTGTCAATCACGTGGGAATCACATGGGAATCACGTGGAAATGAAGTGTGAATCACGTGAAAATTACGTGGGAATCATGTGGGAATCACGTGGGAATCACGTGTCAATCGCGTGGGAATCACGTGGGTATCACGCGTCAATCACGTGGGAATCACGTGGGAATCACGTGGGAATCATGTGGGAATCACGTGACATTCACGTGGGAATCACGTCGGAATCACGTGTCAATCACGTGGGAATCACGTGGAAATCACGTGGGAATCACGTGTCATTCACGTGGTAATCACGTCGGAATCACGTGTCAATCACATGTCAATCCCGTGGGAATCACGTGGGAATCACGTGTCAATCAGGTGGGAATCTCGTGGGAATCACGTGGGAATCACGTGTCAATCACGTGGGAATCACGTGGAAATCAGGTGTCAGTCACGTTGGAATCACGAGGGAATCACGTGTCAATCACGTGGGAATCACGTGGGAATCTCGTGGGAATCAGGTGGGAATCACGTGTCAATCACGTGGAATTCACGTGGGAATCACGTGTCAATCACGTGGGAATCACGTGACATTCATGTGGGAATCACGTGGGAATCACGTGTCAATCACGTGGTAATCACATGGGAATCACGTGGTAATCACCTGGGAATCACGTGAGAATCACTTGGTAATCACATGGGAATCACGTGTCAATCAGGTGTCAATCACGAGGGAATCACGTGAGAGTCATGAGTCAATCACGTGTCATTCACGTTGGAATCACGTGGGAATCACGTGTCAATCACGTGGGAATCAGTTGGGAATCACGTGTCAATCACGTGGAATTCACGTGGGAATCACGTGGGAATCACGTGGGAATCACGTGTCAATCACGTGGGAATCACTTGGGAATCTCATGGGAATCACGTGTCAATCACATGGGAATCACGTGGAAATCAAGTGGAAATCAGGTGTCAATCAAGTTGGAATCACGATGGAATCACGTGTCAATCACGTGGGAATCACGTGGGAATCTCGTGGGAATCAGGTGGGAATCACGTGTCAATCACGTGGAATTCACGTGGGAATCACGTGGGAATCACGTGTCAATCACGTGGGAATCACGTGGGAAACACGTGGGAATCACGTGACATTCACGTGGGAATCAAGTGGGAATCACATGTCAATCACGTGGGAATCACGTGGAAATCACGTGGGAATCACGTGGAAATCAAGTGTCAATCACGAGGGAATCACCTGGGAATCACGTGGAAATCACGTGGGAATCATGTGTCAATCAAGTGGGTATCATATGGGAATCACGTGGGAATCACGTGTCAATCACGTGGGAAACACGTTGAATCACTTGTCAATCACATGGGAATCACGAGGGTGTCATGTGGGAATCACGTGGGAATCACGTGTCAATCACATGTGAATCACGTAGAAATCACGTGTCAATCACGTGTCAATCACGTGGGAATCACGGGTCATTCACGTGGGAATCACGAGTGAATCACGTGTCAATCACGTGGGAACCACGTGTCAATCACGTGGGAGTCACGTGAGAATCACGTGGGATTCACGTGGGAATCACGTGTCAGTCACATGGGAATCACGTGTCAATCACGTGGGAATCACGTTGGAATCACGTGTCAATCACGTGGGAATCACGGGTCAATCACGGGGAAATCACGTAGGCATCACGTGGGAATCATCTGGGAATCACGTGTCAATCACGTTGGAATTACGTGGGAATCACGTGGGAATCACTTGTCAATCACGTGGGAATCCTGTGGGAATCACGTGGGAATCAAGTGTGAATCACGTGAAAATCACGTGGGAATCACGTGGGAATCACGTGGGAATCACGTGTCAATCTCGTTGGAATCACGTGGGAATCACGTGACAATCATTTGGGAATCACGTGGGAATCACGTGGGAATCTCGAGTCCATCATGTGGGAATCACGTGGGAATCACGTGGGAATCCCGTGGGAATCACGTGTCAATCGCGTGGGAATCACGTGGGAATCACGTGGGAATCACCTGGGAATCACATGTCAATCACGTGGGAATCACGTGGGAATCACGTGGGAATCACGTGGGAATCATGTGTCAATCAAGTGGGTATCACGTGGGAATCACGTGGGAATCATGTGCCAATCACGTAGGAAACACGTGGAATCACTTGTCAATCACATGGGAATCACGAGGGTGTCATGTGGGAATCACGTGGGAATTACGTGTCAATCACATGGGAATCACGTAGAAATCACGTGTCAATCACGTGGCAATCACGTGAGAATCACGGGTCATGCATGTGGGAATCACGAGGGAATCACGTGTCAATCACGTGGGAACCACGTGTCAATCACGTGGGAGTCACGTGAGAATCACGTGGGATTCACGTGGGAATCACATGTCAGTCACATGGGAATCACGTGGGAATCACATGTCAATCACGTGGGAATCACGTTGGAATCACGTGTCAATCACGTGGGAATCACGTGTCAATCACGTGGAAATGACGTAGGCATCACGTGGGAATCATCTGGGAATCACGTGTCAATCACGTTGGAATCACGTGGGAATCACGTGGGAATCACTTGTCAATCACGTGGGAATCCCGTGGGAATCACGTGGGAATCAAGTGTGAATCACGTGAAAATCACGTGGGAATCAGGTGGGAATCACGTGAGAATCAAGTGTCAATCTCGTTGGAATCACGTGGGAATCACGTGACAATCATTTGGGAATCACGTGGGAATCACGTGGGAATCTCGAGTCCATCATGTGCGAATCACGTGGGAATCACGTGGGATCCCGTGGGAATCACGTGTCAATCGCGTGGGAATCACGTGGGAATCACGTGGGAATCACCTGGGAATCACGTGTCAGTCACGTGGGAATCACATGGGAATCACGTGTCAATCATGTGGGAATCACGTGGGAATCACGTGGGAATCACCTGGGAATCACGTGTCAATATCGTGGTAATCACGTGTGAATCACGTGTGAATTACGTGTCAATAACATGGGAATCACCTGGGAATCACGTGTCAATCATGTGGGAATCACGTGGGAATCACGTGGGAATCACCTGGGAATCACGTGTCAATATCGTGGTAATCACGTGTGAATCACGTGTGAATTACGTGTCAATAACATGGGAATCACCTGGGTATCACGCGTCAGTCACGTGGGAGTCACATGGGAATTCCGTGTCAATCACGTGAGAATCACGTGGGAATCACGCGTGAAGCACGTGGGAATCAGGTGTCAATCACGTTGGAATCACGAGGGAATCACCTGAGAATGATGTGGGAATCACGTGGGAATCACGTGGGAATCATGCGTCAATCACGTGGGAATCACGTGTCATTTACGTGGGAATCACGTGGGAATCACGTGTCAATCACGTGCGAATCACGTGGGAATCACGTGTCAATCACGTGGGATTCCCGAGGGAATCACGTGGGAATCACGTGGGAATGATGTGTCAATCACGTGCGAATCACGTGGGAATCACGTGTCAATCACGTGGAATTCACATGGGAAACACGTGGGAATCACGTGGGAATCATGTGTCAATCACGTGGGAATCACTTGGGAATCTCATGGGAATCACGTGTCAATCAGATGGGAATCACGTGGGAATCACGTGTCAATCACGTGGGAATCACGTGGAAATCAGGTGTCAATCACGTTGGAATCACGAGGGAATCTCGTGGGAATCAGGTGGGAATCACGTGTCAATCACATGGAATTCACGTGGGAATCACGTGGGAATCATGTAGGATTGACGTGTCAATCACGTGGGAATCACGTGGGAATCACGTGGGAATCACGTGACATTCACGTGGGAATCACGTGGGAATCACGTGACATTCACGTGGGAATCACGTGGGAATCACGTGTCAATCACGTGTCAATCACGTGGGAATCACGTGGGAATCACGTGGGAATCATGTGACCTTCACGTGGGAATCACGTGGGAATCACGTGTCAATCACGTGGGAATCACGTGGAAATCACGTGGTAATCACGTGTCATTCACGTGGGATTCACGTGGAAATCAAGTGTCAATCTCGTGGGAATCACCTGGGAATTACGTGGGAATCACGTGGG
Source organism: Muntiacus reevesi (assembly GCF_963930625.1). Taxonomy (NCBI): domain Eukaryota; kingdom Metazoa; phylum Chordata; class Mammalia; order Artiodactyla; family Cervidae; genus Muntiacus; species Muntiacus reevesi. The sequence continues at coordinate 183,865 of NW_027077925.1, forward strand.
AATCATATGTCAATTAAGTGGGTATCTCGTGGGAATCACGTGGGAATCACGTGTCAATCAGGTTGGAATCACGTGGGAATCACTTGTCAATCACGTGGGAATCCCGTAGGAATCACGTGGGAATCAAGTGTGAATCACGTGAAAATCACGTGGGAATCCCGTGGGAATCACGTGGGAATCAAGTGTGAATCACGTGAAAATCACGTGGGAATCACGTGGAAATCACGTGTCAATCTCGTGGGAATCACGTGGGAATCACGTGACAATCATTTGGGAACCACGTGGGAATCACGTGGGAATCTCGAGTCCATCATGTGGGAATCACGTGGGAATCACGTGGGAATCCCGTGGGAATCACATGTAAATCGCGTGGGAATCACGTGTCAATCACGTGGGAATCACGTGGGAATCTCGTGGGAATCAGGTGGGAATCACGTGTCAATCACGTGGAATTTACGTGGGAATCACGTTGGAATCACGTGGGAATCACGTGGGAGTCACGTGGGAATCACGTGAGAATCCCGTGGTTATCACGTGGGAATCACGTGGGAATCACGTGTCAATCACGAGGGAATCACGTGGGAGTCATGAGTCAATCACGTGTCATTCACGTGGGAATCAGGTGGGAATCACGTGTCAATCACGTGGGAATCCCGTGGGAATCACGTGGGAATCACGTGTCAATCACGTGGGAATCACGTGGAAATCAGGTGTCAATCACGTTGGAATCACGAGGGAATCACGTGTCAATCACGTGGGAATCACGTGGGAATCTCGTGGGAATCAGGTGGGAATCACGTGTCAATCACGTGGAATTCACGTGGGAATCACGTGGGAATCACGTGTCAATCACGTGGGAATCACGTGACATTCATGTGGGAATCACGTGGGAATCACGTGTCAATCACGTGGTAATCACATGGGAATCACGTGGTAATCACCTGGGAATCACGTGAGAATCAATTGGTAATCACATGGGAATCACGTGTCAATCAGGTGTCAATCACGAGGGAATGACGTGAGAGTCATGAGTCAATCACGTGTCATTCACGTTTGAATCACGTGGGAATCACGTGTCAATCACGTGGGAATCAGGTGGGAATCACGTGTCAATCACGTGGAATTCACGTGGGAATCACGTGGGAATCACGTGGGAATCACGTGTAAATCACGTGGGAATCACTTGGGAATCTCATGGGAATCACGTGTCAATCACATGGGAATCACGTGGGAATCAAGTGGAAATCAGGTGTCAATCACGTTGGAATCACGAGGGAATCACGTGTCAATCACGTGGGAATCACGTGGGAATCTCGTGTGAATCAGGTGGGAATCACGTGTCAATCACGTGGAATTCACGTGGGAATCACGTGGGAATCACGTGTCAATCACGTGGGAATCACGTGGGAAACACGTGGGAATCACGTGACATTCACGTGGGAATCAAGTGGGAATCACGTGTCAATCACGTGGGAATCACGTGGAAATCACGTGGGAATCACGTGGAAATCAAGTGTCAATCACGAGGGAATCACCTGGGAATCACGTGGAAATCACGTGGGAATCATGTGTCAATCAAGTGGGTATCATATGGGAATCACGTGGGAATCACGTGTCAATCACGTGGGAAACACGTTGAATCACTTGTCAATCACATGGGAATCACGAGGGTGTCATGTGGGAATCACGTGGGAATCACGTGTCAATCACATGTGAATCACGTAGAAATCACGTGTCAATCACGTGTCAATCACGTGGGAATCACGGGTCATTCACGTGGGAATCACGAGGGAATCACGTGTCAATCACGTGGGAACCACGTGTCAATCACGTGGGAGTCACGTGAGAATCACGTGGGATTCACGTGGGAATCACGTGTCAGTCACATGGGAATCACGTGGGAATCACGTGTCAATCACGTGGGAATCACGTTGGAATCACGTGTCAATCACGTGGGAATCACGGGTCAATCACGGGGAAATCACGTAGGCATCACGTGGGAATCATCTGGGAATCACGTGTCAATCACGTTGGAATTGCGTGGGAATCAGGTGGGAATCACTTGTCAATCACGTGGGAATCCTGTGGGAATCACGTGGGAATCAAGTGTGAATCTCGTGAAAATCACGTGGGAATCACGTGGGAATCACGTGTCAATCTCGTTGGAATCACGTGGGAATCACGTGACAATCATTTGGGAATCACGTGGGAATCACGTGGGAATCTCGAGTCCATCATGTGGGAATCACGTGGGAATCACGTGGGAATCCCGTGGGAATCACGTGTCAATCGCGTGGGAATCACGTGGGAATCACCTGGGAATCACGTGTCAATCACGTGGGAATCACGTGGGAATCACGTGGGAATCACGTGGGAATCATGTGTCAATCAAGTGGCTATCACGTGGGAATCACGTGGGAATCATGTGTCAATCACGTAGGAAACACGTGGAATCACTTGTCAATCACATGGGAATCACGAGGGTGTCATGTGGGAATCACGTGGGAATTACGTGACAATCACATGGGAATCACGTAGAAATCACGTGTCAATCACGTGGCAATCACGTGAGAATCACGGGTCATGAACGTGGGAATCACGAGGGAATCACGTGTCAATCACGTGGGAACCACGTGTCAATCACGTGGGAGTCCCGTGAGAATCACGTGGGATTCACGTGGGAATCACGTGTCAGTCACATGGGAATGACGTGGGAATCACATGTCAATCACGTGGGAATCACGTTGGAATCACGTGTCAATCACGTGGGAATCACGTGTCAATCACGTGGAAATGACGTAGGCATCACATGGGAATCATCTGGGAATCACGTGTCAATCACGTTGGAATCACGTGGTAATCACGTGGGAATCACTTGTCAATCACGTGGCAATCCCGTGGGAATCACGGGGGAATCAAGTGTGAATCACGTGAAAATCACGTGGGAATCAGGTGGGAATCACGTGAGAATCAAGTGTCAATCTCGTTGGAATCACGTGGGAATCACGTGACAATCATTTGGGAATCACGTGGGAATCACGTGGGAATCTCGAGTCCATCATGTGGGAATCACGTGGGAATCACGTGGGAATCCCGTGGGAATCACGTGTCAATCGCGTGGGAATCACGTGGGAATCACGTGGGAATCACCTGGGAATCACGTGTCAGTCACGTGGGAATCACATGGGAATCACGTGTCAATCATGTGGGAATCACGTGGGAATCACCTGGGAATCACGTGTCAATATCGTGGTAATCACGTGTGAATCACGTGTGAATTACGTGTCAATACCATGGGAATCACCTGGGAATCACGTGTCAATCACGTGTGACACACGTTGAATCACTTGTCAATCACATGGGAATCACGAGGGTGTCATGTGGGAATCACGTGTCAATCACATGTGAATCACGTAGAAATCACGTGTCAATCACGTGTCAATCACGTGGGAATCACGGGTCATTCACGTGGGAATCACGAGGGAATCACGTGTCAATCACGTGGGAACCACGTGTCAATCACGTGGGAGTCACGTGAGAATCACGTGGGATTCACGTGGGAATCACGTGTCAGTCACATGGGAATCACGTGTCAATCACGTGGGAATCACGTTGGAATCACGTGTCAATCACGTGGGAATCACGGGTCAATCACGGGGAAATCACGTAGGCATCACGTGGGAATCATCTGGGAATCACGTGTCAATCACGTTGGAATTACGTGGGAATCACGTGGGAATCACTTGTCAATCACGTGGGAATCCTGTGGGAATCACGTGGGAATCAAGTGTGAATCACGTGAAAATCACGTGGGAATCACGTGGGAATCACGTGGGAATCACGTGTCAATCTCGTTGGAATCACGTGGGAATCACGTGACAATCATTTGGGAATCACGTGGAAATCATGTGGGAATCTCGAGTCCATCATGTGGGAATCACGTGGGAATCACGTGGGAATCCCGTGGGAATCACGTGTCAATCGCGTGGGAATCACGTGGGAATCACGTGGGAATCACCTGGGAATCACGTGTCAATCACGTGGGAATCACGTGGGAATCACGTGGGAATCATGTGTCAATCAAGTGGGTATCACGTGGGAATCACGTGGGAATCATGTGTCAATCACGTAGGAAACACGTGGAATCACTTGTCAATCACATGGGAATCACGAGGGTGTCATGTGGGAATCACGTGGGAATTACGTGTCAATCACATGGGAATCACGTAGAAATCACGTGTCAATCACGTGGCAATCACGTGAGAATCACGGGTCATGAATGTGGGAATCACGAGGGAATCACGTGTCAATCACGTGGGAACCACGTGTCAATCACGTGGGAGTCCCGTGAGAATCACGTGGGATTCACGTGGGAATCACGTGTCAGTCACATGGGAATCACGTGGGAATCACATGTCAATCACGTGGGAATCACGTTGGAATCACGTGTCAATCACGTGGGAATCACGTGTCAATCACGTGGAAATGACGTAGGCATCACGTGGGAATCATCTGGGAATCACGTGTCAATCACGTTGGAATCACGTGGGAATCACGTGGGAATCACTTGTCAATCACGTGGGAATCCCGTGGGAATCACGTGGGAATCAAGTGTGAATTACGTGAAAATCACGTGGGAATCACGTGGGAATCACATGGGAATCACGTGTCAATCTCGTTGGAATCAAGAGGGAATCACGTGACAATCATTTGGGAATCACGTGGGAATCACGTGGGAATCTCGAGTCCATCATGTGGGAATCACGTGGGAATCACGTGGGAATCCCGTGGGAATCACGTGTCAATCGCGTGGGAATCACGTGGGAATCACGTGGGAATCACCTGGGAATCACGTGTCAGTCACGTGGGAATCACATGGGAATCACGTGTCAATCATGTGGGAATCACGTGGGAATCACGTGGGAATCACCTGGGAATCACGTGTCAATATCGTGGTAATCACGTGTGAATCACGTGTGAATTACGTGTCAATAACATGGGAATCACCTGGGAATCACGTGTCAATCACGTGTGACACACGTTGAATCACTTGTCAATCACATGGGAATCACGAGGGTGTCATGTGGGAATCACGTGGGAATCACGTGTAAATCACATGTGAATCACGTAGAAATCACGTGTCAATCACGTGGCAATCACGTGGGAATCACGTGTCATTCACGTGGGAATCACGAGGGAATCACGTGTCAATCACGTGGGATCCACGTGTCAATCACGTGGGAGTCACGTGAGAATCACGTGGGATTCACGTGGGAATCACGTGTCAGTCACATGGGAATCACGTGGGAATCACGTGTCAATCACGTGGGAATCACGTTGGAATCACGTGTCAATCACGTGGGAATCACGGGTCAATCACGGGGAAATCACGTAGGCATCACGTGGGAATCATCTGGGAATCACGTGTCAATCACGTTGGAATTACATGGGAATCACGTGGGTATCACGCGTCAGTCACGTGGGAGTCACATGGGAATTCCGTGTCAATCACTTGAGAATCACGTGGGAATCTCGTGTGAAGCACGTGGGAATCAGGTGTCAATCACATTGGAATCACGAGGGAATCACGTGAGAATGATGTGGGAATCACGTGGGAATCACGTGGGAATCATGCGTCAATCACGTGGGAATCACGTGTCATTTACGTGGGAATCACGTGGGAATCACGTGCCAATCACGTGCGAATCACGTGGGAATCACGTGTCAATCACGTGGGATTTTCGTGGGAATCACGTGGGAATCACGTGGGAATGATGTGTCAATCACGTGCGAATCACGTGGGAATCACGTATCAATCACGTGGAATTCACGTGGAAATCAGGTGTCAATCACGTTGGAATCACGAGGGAATCTCGTGGGAATCAGGTGGGAATCACGTGTCAATCACATGGAATTCACGTGGGAATCACGTGGGAATCATGTGGGATTGACGTGTCAATCACGTGGGAATCACGTGGGAATCACGTGGGAATCACGTGGGAATCACGTGGGAATCACGTGACATTCACGTGGGAATCACGTGGGAATCACGTGTCAATCACGTGTCAATCACGTGGGAATCACGTGGGAATCACGTGTCAATCACGTGGGAATCACCTAGGAATCACGTGTCATTCATATGGGAATCACGTGGGAATCACATCTCAATCATGTGCCAATTACGTGGGAATCACGTGGGAATTACGTGTCAATCACGTGGGAATCACGTGGGAATCACTTGTCAATCATGTGGGAATCACGTAGGAATCAAGTGAGAATCACATGGGAATCACGTGTTAGTCACATGGGAATCACCCGGGAATCACTTGTCAATCACGTGTTAATCACGTGGGAATCACGTGTCAATCACGTGGGAATCACGTGTCAATCACATGGGAATCACATGGGAATCACGTGACAATCACGTGTCAATCACGTGGGAATCACGTGAGAATCACGTGTCAATCACGTGTCAATCATGTGGGAATCACGTGGGAATCACGTGAAAATCACGTTTGAATCAGGTGTCAATCACATGGGAATCACGTGGGAATCACGTGGGAATCACGTGGGAATCAGGTGTCAATCACTTGAGAATCACGTGTCAATCACGTGTCAATCACGTGTCAGTCACGTGTCAATCACGTGTCAATCACGTGGGAATCACGTGGGAATCACGTGCGAATCATGTGCGAATCACGTGTCAATCACGTATCAATCACGTGGGAATCACGTGGGAATCACGTGAGAATCACGTGTCAATCACGTGCCAATCACGTGGGAATCATGTGTGAATCACGTGCGAATCACATGGGAATCAGGTGTCAATCACGTGGGAATCACGTGGGAATCACATGGGAATCAGGTGTCAATCACGTGCGAATCACATGGGAATCACGTGGGAATCACATGGGAATCACGTGTCAATGACGTGGGAATCACGTGGGAATCACATGGGAATCACGTGTCAATCACGTGGGAATCACGTGGGAATCACGTGAGAATCACTTGGGAATCACGTGAGAATCACGTGGGAATCACGTGTCAATCGCGTGCGAATCACGTGGGAATCACGTGTCAATCACGTGGAAATCACGTGGGACTCACATGGGAATCACGTGTCAATCACGTGGAAATCACGTGGGAATCACATGGGAATCACGTTTCAAACACGTGTCACTCACGTGGGAATCACGTTTGAGTCACGTGGGAATCATGTGTCAATCGCGTGCGAATCACATGGGAATCACGTATCAATCACGTGGGAATCACGTGGGAATCACGTGGGAATCACGTAGGAATCACGTGACATTCACGTGGGAATCACATTGGAATCAAGTGGGAATCATGCGTCAATCACATGGGAATCACGTTGGAATCAAGTGGGAATCATGCGTCAATCACATGGGAATACGTGGGAGTCACGTGGGAATCACTTGGTAATTACATAGCAGTCACGTGGGAATCACGTAGGAATCACGTGTCAATCACGTGGGAATCACGTGGGAATCACGTGGTAATCACCTGACATTCATATGGGAATCACGTGGGAATCACATCTCAATCATGTGTCAATGATGTGGGAATCACGTGGGAATTAAGTGTCAATCACGGGGGAATCACTTGTCAATCATGTAGGAATCACGTAGGAATCACGTGAGAATCACATGGGAATCACGTTTCAGTCACGTGGGTATCACGTGGGAATCACGTGGGAATCACACGGGAATCACTTGTCAATCACGTGTCAATCACGTGGGAATCACATGTCAATCACGTGGGAATCACATGGGAATCACGCGTCATTCACGTGGGAATCACGTGTTATTCACGTGGGAATCACGTGAGAATCACGTGTCAATCACGTGGGAATCACGTGTCATTCACGTGGGAATCACTTGGGAATCACGTGTCAAACACGTGGGAATCTCGGGGGAGTCACGTGGGAATCACGTGTCAATCACGTCGGAATCACTTGTCAATCACGTTGGAATCACGTGGGAATCACGTGGGAATCACGTAGGAATCACGTGACATTCACGTGGGAATCACGTTGGAATCAAGTGGGAATCATGCGTCAATCACATGGGAATCACGTTGGAATCAAGTGGGAATCATGCGTCAATCACATGGGAAAACGTGGGAGTCACGTGGGAATCACTTGGTAATTACGTGGCAATAACGTGGGAATCACGTGGGAATCACGTGTCAATCACGTGGGAATCACGTTGGAATCACGTTGTAATCACGTGACATTCACGTGGGAATCACGTGGGAATCATGCATCATTCACGTGGGAATCACGTGTCATTCACGTGGGAATCACGTGGGAATCACGTTTCAATCACGTGGGAATCACGAGGGAATCACGTGGGAATCACGTGGGAATCAGGTGTCAATCACGTGTCAATCACGTGGGAATCACGTGAGAATCACGTGGGAATCACGTGTGAGTCACGTGTAAATCACGTGGGAATCATGTGGGAATTATGTGTGAATCACGTGGATTCATGTGGGAATCATGTGAGAATCATGTGGGAATCACGTGTCAATTATGAAGGAATCACGTGGGAATCACTTGGGAATCACGGGGGACTTATGTGTGAATCACGTGGATTCATGTGGGAATCATGTGAGAATCACGTGGGAATCACATGTCAATTACGAAGGAATCACGTGGCAATCACGTGGGAATCACGTGGGAATCACGGGGGAATTATGTGTGAATCACGTGGATTCATGTGGAAATCATGTGAGAATCACGTGGGAATCACGTGTCAATCACGAAGGAATCACGTGGGAATCACGTGGGAATCACTTGTCAATCACGTGCGAATCACGTGTGAATCACTTGGGAGTCACGTGGAAATCACGGGGGAATAACGTGTGAATCACGTGGATTCATGTGGGAATCATGTGAGAATCACGTGGGAATCATGTGTCAATCACGAAGGAATCACGTGGGAATCACGTGGGAATCACTTGTCAATTACGAAGGAATCACGTGGGAATCACGTCTGAATCATGTGTCAAACACGTGGGATTCACGTGGGAATCAGGTGGGAATCACGTTTCAATCAGATGTCACATGGGAATCAGGTGTCAATCACATGTGAATCACATGGGAATCACGTGGGAATCACATGGGAATCACGTGTCAATCACGTGGGAATCACGTGGGAATCACATGGGAATCACGTGTCAATCACGTGTCAATCACGTGGGAATCACGTGGGAATCACGTGAGAATCACTTGGGAATCACATGAGAATCACGTTGGAATCACGTGTCAATCGCGTACGAATCACATGGGAATCACGTGTCAATCACGTGGAAATCACGTGGGATTCACATGGGAATCACGTGTCAATCACGTGGGAATCACGTGGGAATCACATGGGAATCACGTTTCAATCACGTGTCAATCATGTGGGAATCACGTGTGATTCACGTGGGAATCACGTGGGAATCACGTGAGAATCACTTGGGAATCATGAGTCAATCGCGTGCTAATCACATGGGAATCACGTGTCAATCACGTTGGAATCACGTGGGAATCACGTGGGAATCACGTAGGAATCACGTGACATTCACGTGGGAATCACGTTGGAATCAAGTGGGAATCATGCGTCAATCACATGGGAATAGGTGGGAGTCACGTGGGAATCACTTGGTAATTACGTGGCAATCACGTGGGAATCACGTGGGAATCACGTGTCAATCACGTGGGAATCACGTGGGAATCATGTGGTAATCACGTGACATTCATATGGGAATCACGTTGGAATCACATCTCAATCATGTGTCAATGACGTGGAAATCACGTGGGAATTACGTGTCAATCACGTGGGAATCACTTGTCAATCATGTGAGAATCACGTAGGAATCACGTGGGAATCACAAGGGAATCACGTGTCAATCATGTGGGAATCACGTGGGAATCACGTGGGAATCACCTGGGAATCACGTGTCAATATCGTGGTAATCACGTGTGAATCACGTGTGAATTACGTGTCAATAACATGGGAATCACCTGGGAATCACGTGTCAATCACGTGGGAATCACGTGGGAATCACATGGGAATCACGTGGAAATGAAGTGTGAATCACGTGAAAATTACGTGGGAATCACGTGGGAATCACGTGACATTCACCTGGGAATCATGTAGGAATCACGTGGGAATCGTGTGTCAATCAAGTGGGTATCACATGGGAATCACGTGGGAATCACGTGTCAATCACGTGGGAAACACGTGGAATCACTTGTCAATTACATGGGAATAACGAGGGTGTCATGTGGGAATCACGTGGGAATCACGTGTCAATCACATGGGAATGACGTAGGAATCACGTGTCAATCACTTGGGAATCACGTAGGAATCACGTGAGAATCACGTGGGAATCACGTGTGAATTACGTGTCAATCACATGGGAATCACCTGGGAATCACCTGGGAATCACGTGTAAATCACGTGGGAATCACGTGGGAATCACATGGGAATCACGTGGAAATCACGTGTCAATCGCGTGGGAATCACGTGGGTATCACGCGTCAATCGCATGGGAATCACGTGGGTATCACGCGTCAATCACGTGGGAATCACATGGGAATTCCCTGTCAATCACGTGAGAATCACGTGGGAATCACGTGTGAAGCACGTGGGAATCAGGTGTCAATCACGTTGGAATCACGAGGGAATCACGTGAGCATGATGTGGGAATCACGTGGGAATCACGTGGGAATCATGTGTCAATCACGTGGGAATCACGTGTCATTTAGTGGGAATCACGTGGGAATCTCGTGTCAATCACGTGGGAATCACGAGGGATTCACGTGTCAATCACTTGTCAATCACGTGGGAATCACGTGGGAATCACGTGTCAATCACGTGGGATTCCCATTGGAGTCACGTGTCAATCACGTGGGAATCACGAGGGGATCATGTGGAAATCACGTGGGAATCACGTGTCAATTACGTGTCAATCACGTGGGAATCTCGTGGGAATTAGGTGGGAATCACGTGTCAATCACGTGGAATTCACGTGGGAATCACGTGGGAATCACGTGGGAATCATGTGGAAATCAGGTGTCAATCAAGTTGGAATCACGAGGGAATCACGTGTCAATCCCGTAGGAATCACGTGGGAATCAAGTGTGAATCACGTGAAAATCACGTGGGAATCACGTGGGAATCACGTGGGAATCTCGTGTCAATCTCGTGGGAATCACGTGGGAATCACGTGACAATCATTTGGGAACCACGTGGGAATCACGTGGGAATCTCGAGTCCATCATGTGGGAATCACGTGGGAATCACGTGGGAATCTCGTGGGAATCACATGTCAATCGCGTGGGAATCACGTGGGAATCACGTGGGAATCACCTGGGAATCACGTGTCAATCACGTGGGAATCACGTGGGAATCACGTGTCAATCATGTGGGAATCACGTGGGAATCACGTGTCAATCGCGTGGGAATCACTTGGGAATCACCTGGGAATCACGTGTCAATATCGTGGGAATCACGTGTGAATCACGTGTGAATGACGTGTCAATCACATGGGAATCACCTGGGAATCACCTGGGAATCACGTGTCAATCACGTGGGAATCACGTGGGAATCACATGGGAATCACGTGGAAATGAAGTGTGAATCACGTGAAAATTACGTGGGAATCACGTGGGAATCACGTGGGAATCACGTGTCAATCACGTGAGAATCACTTGGGAATCTCATGGGAATCACGTGTCAATCACGTGTCAATCACGTGGCATTCCCGTGGGAATCACGTGTCAATCACGTGGGAATCACGTGGAAATCAGGTGTCAATCACGTGGGAATCACGTGGGAATCTCGTGGGAATCAGGTGGGAATCACGTGTCAATCACGTGGAATTCACGTGGGAATCACGTGGAATACACGTGGGAATCACGTGGGAATCACGAGGGAATCACGTGTCAATCACGTGGGAATCACGTGGGAATCACGTGTCAATCACGTGGGAGTCACGTGTCAATCACGTGAGAATCACGTGGGAATCACGTGTGAAGCACGTGGGAATCAGGTGTCAATAACGTTGGAATCACGTAAGAATCACGTGAGAATGACGTGGGAATCACGTGGGAATCACGTGGGAATCACGTGGGAATCACGTGTCAATCTCGTTGGAATCACGTGGGAATCACGTGACAATCATTTGGGAATCACGTGGGAATCACGTGGGAATCTCGAGTCCATCATGTGGGAATCACGTGGGAATCACGTGGGAATCCCGTGGGAATCACGTGTCAATCGCGTGGGAATCACGTGGGAATCACGTGGGAATCACCTGGGAATCACGTGTCAATCACGTGGGAATCACGTGGGAATCATGTGTCAATCAAGTGGGTATCACGTGGGAATCATGTGTCAATCACGTAGGAAACACGTGGAATCACTTGTCAATCACATGGGAATCACGAGGGTGTCATGTGGGAATCACGTGGGAATCACGTGTCAATCACATGGGAATCACGTAGAAATCACGTGTCAATCACGTGGCAATCACGTGGGAATCACGGATCATGCACGTGGGAATCACGAGGGAATCACGTGTCAATCACGCGGGAACCACGTGTCAATCACGTGGAAGTCACGTGAGAATCACGTGGGATTCACGTGGGAATCACGTGTCAGTCACATGGGAATCACGTGGGAATCACATGTCAATCACGTGGGAATCACGTTGGAATCACGTGTCAATCACGTGGGAATCACGTGTCAATCACGTGGAAATGACGTAGGCATCACGTGAGAATCATCTGGGAATCACGTGTCAATCACGTTGGAATCACGTGGGAATCACGTGGGAATCACTTGTCAATCACGTGGGAATCCCGTGGGAATCACGTGGGAATCAAGTGTGAATCACGTGAAAATCACGTGGGAAACACGTGGGAATCACGTGAGAATCACGTGTCAAACTCGTTGGAATCACGTGGGAATCACGTGACAATCATTTGGGAAGCAAGTGGGAATCACGTGGGAATCTCGAGACCATCATGTGGGAATCACGTGGTAATCACGTGGGAATCCCGTGGGAATCACGTGTCAATCGCGTGGGAATCACGTGGGAATCACGTGGGAATCACCTGGGAATCACGTGTCAATCACGTGGGAATCACAAGGGAATCACGTGTCAATCATGTGGGAATCACGTGGGAATCACTTGGGAATCACCTGGGAATCACGTGTCAATATCGTGGTAATCACGTGTGAATCACGTGTGAATTACGTGTCAATAACATGGGAATCACCTGGGAATCACGTGTCAATCACGTGGGAATCACTTGGGAATCACATGGGAATCACGTGGAAATGAAGTGTGAATCACGTGAAAATTACGTGGGTATCACGTGGGAATCACGTAGGAATCACGTGTCAATGGCGTGGGAATCACGTGGTTATCACGCGTCAATCATGTGGGAATCACGAGGGAATCACGTGGGAATCACGTGACATTCACCTGGGAATCATGTAGGAATCACGTGGGAATCGTGTGTCAATCAAGTGGGTATCACATGGGAATCACGTGGGAATCACGTGCCAATCACGTGGGAAACACGTGGAATCACTTGTCAATTACATGGGAATAACGAGGGTGTCATGTGGGAATCACGTGGGAATCACGTGACATTCACCTGGGAATCATGTAGGAATCACGTGGGAATCGTGTGTCAATCAAGTGGGTATCACATGGGAATCACGTGGGAATCACGTGTCAATCACATGGGAATCACGTAGGAATCACGTGTCAATAACGTGGGAATCACGTGGGAATCACGTGTCAATCACGTGGGAATCACCTGGGAATCACGTGTCAATAACGTGGGAATCACCTGGGAATCACGTGTCAATCACGTGGGAATCACGTGGGAATCACGTGTCAATCACGTGGGATTCCCGTGGGAATCACGTGTCAATCACGTGGGAATCACGAGGGGATCACGTGGGAATCACGTGGGAATCACGTGTCAATCACGTGTCAATCCCGTGGGAATCACGTGGGAATCACGTGTCAATCACGTGGGAATCTCGTGGGAATCAGGTGGGAAGCACTTGTCAATCACGTGGAATTCACGTGGGAATCACGTGTGAATCACGTGTCAATCACGTGGGAATCACTTGGGAATCTCATGGGAATCACGTGTCAATCACATGGGAATCACGTGGGAATCACGTGTCAATCACGTGGGAATCACGTGGAAATCAGGTGTCAATCACGTTGGAATCACGAGGGAATCACGTGTTAATCACGTGGGAATCACGTGGGAATCTCGTGGGAATCAGGTGGGAATCCGTGTCAATCACGTGGAATTCACGTGGGAATCACGTGGGAATCACGTGGGAATCACGTGTGAATTACGTGTCAATCACACGGGAATCACCTGGGAATCACCAGAGAATCACGTGTCAATCACGTGGGAATCACGTGGAAATCAGGTGTCAATCACGTGGGAATCACTTGGGAATCTCATGGGAATCACGTGTCAATCACATGGGAATCACGTGGGAATCACGTGTCAATCACGTGGAATTCACGTGGGAATCACGTGGGAATCATGTGGGAATCACGTGTCAATCACGTGGGAATCACGTGGGAATCACGTGACATTTACGTGGGAATCACGTGGGAATCACGTGGGAATCACGTGACATTCACGTGGGAATCACGTGGGAATCACGTGGGAATCACGTGACATTCACGTGGGAGTCACGTGGGAATCACGTGACAATCACGTGTCAATCACGTGGGAATCACGTGGGAATCACGTGGGAATCATGTGACATTCACGTGGGAATCACGTGGGAATCACGTGTCAATCACGTGGGAATCACGTGGAAATCACATGGTAATCACGTGTCATTCACGTGGTAATCACGTGGAAATCAAGTGTCAATCTCGTGGGAATCACCTGGGAATTACGTGGGAATCACGTGGGAATCATGTGTCAATCAAGTGGGTATCTCGTGGGAATCACGTGGGAATCACGTGTCAATCACGTGGAATTCACGTGGGAATCACGTGGGAATCACGTGTCTATCACGTGGGAATCACGTGGGAATCACGTGTCAATCGCGTGGGAATCACGTGGGAATCACCTGGGAATCACGTGTCAATATCGTTGGAATCACTGTGAATCACGTGTGAATTACGTGTCAATCACATGGGAATCACCTGGGAATCACCTGGGAATCACGTGTCAATCACGTGGGAATCACGTGGGAATCACGTGTCAATCGCGTGGGAATCAGGTGGGTATCACGCGTCAATCACGAGGGAATCACATGGGAATCACATGTCAATCACGTGAGAATCACGTGGGAATCACGTGTGAAGCACGTGGGAATCAGGTGTCAATCACGTTGGAATCACGTAAGAATCACGTGAGAATGACGTGGGAATCACGTGGGAATCACGTGGGAATCATGCGTCCATCACGTGGGAATAACGTGTCATTCACGTGGGAATCACGTGGGAATCACATGTCAATCACGTGGGAATCACATGGGAATCATGTGTCAATCACTTGTCAATCACCTGGGAATCACGTGGGAATCACGTTTCAATCACGTGTCAATCAAGTGGCATTCCCGTGGGAATCACGTGTCAATCACGTGGGAATCATGAGGGGATCACGTGGGATTCTCGGGGGAATCAGGTGGGAATCACGTGTCAATCACGTGGAATTCACGTGGGAATCACGTGGGAATCACGTGTCAATCACGTGGGAATCACGTGGGAATCTCGTGGGAATCTCGTGGGAATCAGGTGGGAATCACGTGTCAATCACGTGGAATTCACGAGGGAATTACGTGGGAATCCCGTGGGAATCATGTGTCAATCGCGTGGGAATCACTTGGGAATCTCATGGGAATCACGTGTCAATCACATGGGAATCACGTGGGAATCACGTGTCAATCACGTGGGAATCAGGTGGGAATCACGTGTCAATCACGTGGAATTCACGTGGGAATCACGTGGGAATCACGTGGGAATCACGTGTAAATCACGTGGGAATCACTTGGGAATCTCATGGGAATCACGTGTCAATCACATGGGAATCACGTGGGAATCAAGTGGAAATCAGGTGTCAATCACGTTGGAATCACGAGGGAATCACGTGTCAATCACGTGGGAATCACGTGGGAATCTCGTGTGAATCAGGTGGGAATCATGTGTCAATCACGTGGAATTCACGTGGGAATCACGTGGGAATCACGTGTCAATCACGTGGGAATCACGTGGGAAACACGTGGGAATCACGTGACATTCACGTGGGAATCAAGTGGGAATCACGTGTCAATCACGTGGGAATCACGTGGAAATCACGTGGGAATCACGTGGAAATCAAGTGTCAATCACGAGGGAATCACCTGGGAATCACGTGGAAATCACGTGGGAATCATGTGTCAATCAAGTGGGTATCATATGGGAATCACGTGGGAATCACGTGTCAATCACGTGGGAAACACGTTGAATCACTTGTCAATCACATGGGAATCACGAGGATGTCATGTGGGAATCACGTGGGAATCACGTGTCAATCACATGTGAATCACGTAGAAATCACGTGTCAATCACGTGTCAATCACGTGGGAATCACGGGTCATTCACGTGGGAATCACGAGGGAATCACGTGTCAATCACGTGGGAATCACAAGGGAATCACGTGTCAATCATGTGGGAATCACGTGGGAATCACTTGGGAATCACCTGGGAATCACGTGTCAATATCGTGGTAATCACGTGTGAATCACGTGTGAATTACGTGTCAATAACATGGGAATCACCTGGGAATCACGTGTCAATCACGTGGGAATCACCTGGGAATCACATGGGAATCACGTGGAAATGAAGTGTGAATCACGTGAAAATTACGTGGGTATCACGTGGGAATCACGTAGGAATCACGTGTCAATGGCGTGGGAATCACGTGGTTATCACGCGTCAATCATGTGGGAATCACGAGGGAATCACGTGGGAATCACGTGACATTCACCTGGGAATCATGTAGGAATCACGTGGGAATCGTGTGTCAATCAAGTGGGTATCACATGGGAATCACGTGGGAATCACGTGCCAATCACGTGGGAAACACGTGGAATCACTTGTCAATTACATGGGAATAACGAGGGTGTCATGTGGGAATCACGTGGGAATCACGTGACATTCACCTGGGAATCATGTAGGAATCACGTGGGAATCGTGTGTCAATCAAGTGGGTATCACATGGGAATCACGTGGGAATCACGTGTCAATCACATGGGAATCACGTAGGAATCACGTGTCAATAACGTGGGAATCACGTGGGAATCACGTGTCAATCACGTGGGAATCACTTGGGAATCACGTGTCAATAACGTGGGAATCACCTGGGAATCACGTGTCAATCACGTGGGAATCACGTGGGAATCACGTGTCAATCACGTGGGATTCCCGTGGGAATCACGTTTCAATCACGTGGGAATCACGAGGGGATCACGTGGGAATCACGTGGGAATCACGTGTCAATCACGTGTCAATCCCGTGGGAATCACGTGGGAATCACGTGTCAATCACGTGGGAATCTCGTGGGAATCAGGTGGGAAGCACGTGTCAATCACGTGGAATTCACGTGGGAATCACGTGTGAATCACGTGTCAATCACGTGGGAATCACTTGGGAATCTCATGGGAATCACGTGTCAATCACATGGGAATCACGTGGGAATCACGTGTCAATCACGTGGGAATCACGTGGAAATCAGGTGTCAATCACGTTGGAATCACGAGGGAATCACGTGTTAATCACGTGGGAATCACGTGGGAATCTCGTGGGAATCAGGTGGGAATCCGTGTCAATCACGTGGAATTCACGTGGGAATCACGTGGGAATCACGTGGGAATCACGTGTGAATTACGTGTCAATCACACGGGAATCACCTGGGAATCACCAGAGAATCACGTGTCAATCACGTGGGAATCACGTGGAAATCAGGTGTCAATCACGTGGGAATCACTTGGGAATCTCATGGGAATCACGTGTCAATCACGTGGAATTCACGTGGGAATCACGTGGGAATCATGTGGGAATCACGTGTCAATCACGTGGGAATCACGTGGGAATCACGTGACATTTACGTGGGAATCACGTGGGAATCACGTGGGAATCAGGTGACATTCACGTGGGAATCACGTGGGAATCACGTGGGAATCACGTGACATTCACGTGGGAGTCACGTGGGAATCACGTGACAATCACGTGTCAATCACGTGGGAATCACGTGGGAATCACGTGGGAATCATGTGACATTCACGTGGGAATCACGTGGGAATCACGTGTCAATCACGTGGGAATCACGTGGAAATCACATGGTAATCACGTGTCATTCACGTGGTAATCACGTGGAAATCAAGTGTCAATCTCGTGGGAATCACCTGGGAATTACGTGGGAATCACGTGGGAATCATGTGTCAATCAAGTGGGTATCTCGTGGGAATCACGTGGGAATCACGTGTCAATCACGTGGAATTCACGTGGGAATCACGTGGGAATCACGTGTCAATCACGTGGGAATCACGTGTGAATCACGTGTCAATCGCGTGGGAATCACGTGGGAATCACCTGGGAATCACGTGTCAATATCGTTGGAATCACTGTGAATCACGTGTGAATTACGTGTCAATCACATGGGAATCACCTGGGAATCACCTGGGAATCACGTGTCAATCACGTGGGAATCACGTGGGAATCACGTGTCAATCGCGTGGGAATCAGGTGGGTATCACGCGTCAATCACGAGGGAATCACATGGGAATCACATGTCAATCACGTGAGAATCACGTGGGAATCACGTGTGAAGCACGTGGGAATCAGGTGTCAATCACGTTGGAATCACGTAAGAATCACGTGAGAATGACGTGGGAATCACGTGGGAATCACGTGGGAATCATGCGTCCATCACGTGGGAATAACGTGTCATTCACGTGGGAATCACGTGGGAATCACATGTCAATCACGTGGGAATCACATGGGAATCATGTGTCAATCACTTGTCAATCACCTGGGAATCACGTGGGAATCACGTTTCAATCACGTGTCAATCACGTGGCATTCCCGTGGGAATCACGTGTCAATCACGTGGGAATCACGTGGGAATCACATGGGAATCAGGTGTCAATCACGTGCGAATCACATGGGAATCACGTGGGAATCACATGGGAATCACGTGTCAATGACATGGGAATCACGTGGGAATCACATGGGAATCACGTGTCAATCACGTGGGAATCACGTGGGAATCACGTGAGAATCACTTGGGAATCACGTGAGAATCACGTGGGAATCACGTGTCAATCGCGTGCGAATCACGTGGGAATCACGTGTCAATCACGTGGAAATCACGTGGGACTCACATGGGAATCACGTGTCAATCACGTGGAAATCACGTGGGAATCACATGGGAATCACGTTTCAAACACGTGTCACTCACGTGGGAATCACGTTTGAGTCACGTGGGAATCATGTGTCAATCGCGTGCGAATCACATGGGAATCACGTATCAATCACGTGGGAATCACGTGGGAATCACGTGGGAATCACGTAGGAATCACGTGACATTCACGTGGGAATCACATTGGAATCAAGTGGGAATCATGCGTCAATCACATGGGAATCACGTTGGAATCAAGTGGGAATCATGCGTCAATCACATGGGAATACGTGGGAGTCACGTGGGAATCACTTGGTAATTACATAGCAGTCACGTGGGAATCACGTAGGAATCACGTGTCAATCACGTGGGAATCACGTGGGAATCACGTGGTAATCACCTGACATTCATATGGGAATCACGTGGGAATCACATCTCAATCATGTGTCAATGATGTGGGAATCACGTGGGAATTACGTGTCAATCACGGGGGAATCACTTGTCAATCATGTAGGAATCACGTAGGAATCACGTGAGAATCACATGGGAATCACGTTTCAGTCACGTGGGTATCACGTGGGAATCACGTGGGAATCACACGGGAATCACTTGTCAATCACGTGTCAATCACGTGGGAATCACATGTCAATCACGTGGGAATCACATGGGAATCACGCGTCATTCACGTGGGAATCACGTGTTATTCACGTGGGAATCACGTGAGAATCACGTGTCAATCACGTGGGAATCACGTGTCATTCACGTGGGAATCACTTGGGAATCACGTGTCAAACACGTGGGAATCTCGGGGGAGTCACGTGGGAATCACGTGTCAATCACGTCGGAATCACTTGTCAATCACGTTGGAATCACGTGGGAATCACGTGGGAATCACGTAGGAATCACGTGACATTCACGTGGGAATCACGTTGGAATCAAGTGGGAATCATGCGTCAATCACATGGGAATCACGTTGGAATCAAGTGGGAATCATGCGTCAATCACATGGGAAAACGTGGGAGTCACGTGGGAATCACTTGGTAATTACGTGGCAATAACGTGGGAATCACGTGGGAATCACGTGTCAATCACGTGGGAATCACGTTGGAATCACGTTGTAATCACGTGACATTCACGTGGGAATCACATGGGAATCATGCATCATTCACGTGGGAATCACGTGTCATTCACGTGGGAATCACGTGGGAATCACGTTTCAATCACGTGGGAATCACGAGGGAATCACGTGGGAATCACGTGGGAATCAGGTGTCAATCACGTGTCAATCACGTGGGAATCACGTGAGAATCACGTGGGAATCACGTGTGAGTCACGTGTAAATCACGTGGGAATCATGTGGGAATTATGTGTGAATCACGTGGATTCATGTGGGAATCATGTGAGAATCATGTGGAAATCACGTGTCAATTATGAAGGAATCACGTGGGAATCACTTGGGAATCACGGGGGACTTATGTGTGAATCACGTGGATTCATGTGGGAATCATGTGAGAATCACGTGGGAATCACATGTCAATTACGAAGGAATCACGTGGCAATCACGTGGGAATCACGTGGGAATCACGGGGGAATTATGTGTGAATCACGTGGATTCATGTGGAAATCATGTGAGAATCACGTGGGAATCACGTGTCAATCACGAAGGAATCACGTGGGAATCACGTGGGAATCACTTGTCAATCACGTGCGAATCACGTGTGAATCACTTGGGAGTCACGTGGAAATCACGGGGGAATAACGTGTGAATCACGTGGATTCATGTGGGAATCATGTGAGAATCACGTGGGAATCATGTGTCAATCACGAAGGAATCACGTGGGAATCACGTGGGAATCACTTGTCAATTACGAAGGAATCACGTGGGAATCACGTCTGAATCATGTGTCAAACACGTGGGATTCACGTGGGAATCAGGTGGGAATCACGTTTCAATCAGATGTCACATGGGAATCAGGTGTCAATCACATGTGAATCACATGGGAATCACGTGGGAATCACATGGGAATCACGTGTCAATCACGTGGGAATCACGTGGGAATCACATGGGAATCACGTGTCAATCACGTGTCAATCACGTGGGAATCACGTGGGAATCACGTGAGAATCACTTGGGAATCACATGAGAATCACGTTGGAATCACGTGTCAATCGCGTACGAATCACATGGGAATCACGTGTCAATCACGTGGAAATCACGTGGGATTCACATGGGAATCACGTGTCAATCACGTGGGAATCACGTGGGAATCACATGGGAATCACGTTTCAATCACGTGTCAATCATGTGGGAATCACGTGTGATTCACGTGGGAATCACGTGGGAATCACGTGAGAATCACTTGGGAATCATGAGTCAATCGCGTGCTAATCACATGGGAATCACGTGTCAATCACGTTGGAATCACGTGGGAATCACGTGGGAATCACGTAGGAATCACGTGACATTCACGTGGGAATCACGTTGGAATCAAGTGGGAATCATGCGTCAATCACATGGGAATAGGTGGGAGTCACGTGGGAATCACTTGGTAATTACGTGGCAATCACGTGGGAATCACGTGGGAATCACGTGTCAATCACGTGGGAATCACGTGGGAATCATGTGGTAATCACGTGACATTCATATGGGAATCACGTTGGAATCACATCTCAATCATGTGTCAATGACGTGGAAATCACGTGGGAATTACGTGTCAATCACGTGGGAATCACTTGTCAATCATGTGAGAATCACGTAGGAATCACGTGGGAATCACAAGGGAATCACGTGTCAATCATGTGGGAATCACGTGGGAATCACGTGGGAATCACCTGGGAATCACGTGTCAATATCGTGGTAATCACGTGTGAATCACGTGTGAATTACGTGTCAATAACATGGGAATCACCTGGGAATCACGTGTCAATCACGTGGGAATCACGTGGGAATCACATGGGAATCACGTGGAAATGAAGTGTGAATCACGTGAAAATTACGTGGGAATCACGTGGGAATCACGTGACATTCACCTGGGAATCATGTAGGAATCACGTGGGAATCGTGTGTCAATCAAGTGGGTATCACATGGGAATCACGTGGGAATCACGTGTCAATCACGTGGGAAACACGTGGAATCACTTGTCAATTACATGGGAATAACGAGGGTGTCATGTGGGAATCACGTGGGAATCACGTGTCAATCACATGGGAATGACGTAGGAATCACGTGTCAATCACTTGGGAATCACGTAGGAATCACGTGAGAATCACGTGGGAATCACGTGTGAATTACGTGTCAATCACATGGGAATCACCTGGGAATCACCTGGGAATCACGTGTAAATCACGTGGGAATCACGTGGGAATCACATGGGAATCACGTGGAAATCACGTGTCAATCGCGTGGGAATCACGTGGGTATCACGCGTCAATCGCATGGGAATCACGTGGGTATCACGCGTCAATCACGTGGGAATCACATGGGAATTCCCTGTCAATCACGTGAGAATCACGTGGGAATCACGTGTGAAGCACGTGGGAATCAGGTGTCAATCACGTTGGAATCACGAGGGAATCACGTGAGCATGATGTGGGAATCACGTGGGAATCACGTGGGAATCATGTGTCAATCACGTGGGAATCACGTGTCATTTAGTGGGAATCACGTGGGAATCTCGTGTCAATCACGTGGGAATCACGAGGGATTCACGTGTCAATCACTTGTCAATCACGTGGGAATCACGTGGGAATCACGTGTCAATCACGTGGGATTCCCATTGGAGTCACGTGTCAATCACGTGGGAATCACGAGGGGATCATGTGGAAATCACGTGGGAATCACGTGTCAATTACGTGTCAATCACGTGGGAATCTCGTGGGAATTAGGTGGGAATCACGTGTCAATCACGTGGAATTCACGTGGGAATCACGTGGGAATCACGTGGGAATCATGTGGAAATCAGGTGTCAATCAAGTTGGAATCACGAGGGAATCACGTGTCAATCCCGTAGGAATCACGTGGGAATCAAGTGTGAATCACGTGAAAATCACGTGGGAATCACGTGGGAATCACGTGGGAATCTCGTGTCAATCTCGTGGGAATCACGTGGGAATCACGTGACAATCATTTGGGAACCACGTGGGAATCACGTGGGAATCTCGAGTCCATCATGTGGGAATCACGTGGGAATCACGTGGGAATCTCGTGGGAATCACATGTCAATCGCGTGGGAATCACGTGGGAATCACGTGGGAATCACCTGGGAATCACGTGTCAATCACGTGGGAATCACGTGGGAATCACGTGTCAATCATGTGGGAATCACGTGGGAATCACGTGTCAATCGCGTGGGAATCACTTGGGAATCACCTGGGAATCACGTGTCAATATCGTGGGAATCACGTGTGAATCACGTGTGAATGACGTGTCAATCACATGGGAATCACCTGGGAATCACCTGGGAATCACGTGTCAATCACGTGGGAATCACGTGGGAATCACATGGGAATCACGTGGAAATGAAGTGTGAATCACGTGAAAATTACGTGGGAATCACGTGGGAATCACGTGGGAATCACGTGTCAATCACGTGAGAATCACTTGGGAATCTCATGGGAATCACGTGTCAATCACGTGTCAATCACGTGGCATTCCCGTGGGAATCACGTGTCAATCACGTGGGAATCACGTGGAAATCAGGTGTCAATCACGTGGGAATCACGTGGGAATCTCGTGGGAATCAGGTGGGAATCACGTGTCAATCACGTGGAATTCACGTGGGAATCACGTGGAATACACGTGGGAATCACGTGGGAATCACGAGGGAATCACGTGTCAATCACG
Organism: Muntiacus reevesi; assembly: GCF_963930625.1. NCBI lineage: Eukaryota > Metazoa > Chordata > Mammalia > Artiodactyla > Cervidae > Muntiacus > Muntiacus reevesi. The sequence goes on from NW_027077925.1 coordinate 208,165, forward strand.
TGGGAATCACGTGGGAATCACGTGTCAATCACGTGGGAGTCACGTGTCAATCACGTGAGAATCACGTGGGAATCACGTGTGAAGCACGTGGGAATCAGGTGTCAATAACGTTGGAATCACGTAAGAATCACGTGAGAATGACGTGGGAATCACGTGGGAATCACGTGGGAATCACGTGGGAATCACGTGTCAATCTCGTTGGAATCACGTGGGAATCACGTGACAATCATTTGGGAATCACGTGGGAATCACGTGGGAATCTCGAGTCCATCATGTGGGAATCACGTGGGAATCACGTGGGAATCCCGTGGGAATCACGTGTCAATCGCGTGGGAATCACGTGGGAATCACGTGGGAATCACCTGGGAATCACGTGTCAATCACGTGGGAATCACGTGGGAATCATGTGTCAATCAAGTGGGTATCACGTGGGAATCATGTGTCAATCACGTAGGAAACACGTGGAATCACTTGTCAATCACATGGGAATCACGAGGGTGTCATGTGGGAATCACGTGGGAATCACGTGTCAATCACATGGGAATCACGTAGAAATCACGTGTCAATCACGTGGCAATCACGTGGGAATCACGGATCATGCACGTGGGAATCACGAGGGAATCACGTGTCAATCACGCGGGAACCACGTGTCAATCACGTGGGAGTCACGTGAGAATCACGTGGGATTCACGTGGGAATCACGTGTCAGTCACATGGGAATCACGTGGGAATCACATGTCAATCACGTGGGAATCACGTTGGAATCACGTGTCAATCACGTGGGAATCACGTGTCAATCACGTGGAAATGACGTAGGCATCACGTGAGAATCATCTGGGAATCACGTGTCAATCACGTTGGAATCACGTGGGAATCACGTGGGAATCACTTGTCAATCACGTGGGAATCCCGTGGGAATCACGTGGGAATCAAGTGTGAATCACGTGAAAATCACGTGGGAAACACGTGGGAATCACGTGAGAATCACGTGTCAAACTCGTTGGAATCACGTGGGAATCACGTGACAATCATTTGGGAATCAAGTGGGAATCACGTGGGAATCTCGAGACCATCATGTGGGAATCACGTGGTAATCATGTGGGAATCCCGTGGGAATCACGTGTCAATCGCGTGGGAATCACGTGGGAATCACGTGGGAATCACCTGGGAATCACGTGTCAATCACGTGGGAATCACAAGGGAATCACGTGTCAATCATGTGGGAATCACGTGGGAATCACTTGGGAATCACCTGGGAATCACGTGTCAATATCGTGGTAATCACGTGTGAATCACGTGTGAATTACGTGTCAATAACATGGGAATCACCTGGGAATCACGTGTCAATCACGTGGGAATCACTTGGGAATCACATGGGAATCACGTGGAAATGAAGTGTGAATCACGTGAAAATTACGTGGGTATCACGTGGGAATCACGTAGGAATCACGTGTCAATGGCGTGGGAATCACGTGGTTATCACGCGTCAATCATGTGGGAATCACGAGGGAATCACGTGGGAATCACGTGACATTCACCTGGGAATCATGTAGGAATCACGTGGGAATCGTGTGTCAATCAAGTGGGTATCACATGGGAATCACGTGGGAATCACGTGCCAATCACGTGGGAAACACGTGGAATCACTTGTCAATTACATGGGAATAACGAGGGTGTCATGTGGGAATCACGTGGGAATCACGTGACATTCACCTGGGAATCATGTAGGAATCACGTGGGAATCGTGTGTCAATCAAGTGGGTATCACATGGGAATCACGTGGGAATCACGTGTCAATCACATGGGAATCACGTAGGAATCACGTGTCAATAACGTGGGAATCACGTGGGAATCACGTGTCAATCACGTGGGAATCACTTGGGAATCACGTGTCAATAACGTGGGAATCACCTGGGAATCACGTGTCAATCACGTGGGAATCACGTGGGAATCACGTGTCAATCACGTGGGATTCCCGTGGGAATCACGTGTCAATCACGTGGGAATCACGAGGGGATCACGTGGGAATCACGTGGGAATCACGTGTCAATCACGTGTCAATCCCGTGGGAATCACGTGGGAATCACGTGTCAATCACGTGGGAATCTCGTGGGAATCAGGTGGGAAGCACGTGTCAATCACGTGGAATTCACGTGGGAATCACGTGTGAATCACGTGTCAATCACGTGGGAATCACTTGGGAATCTCATGGGAATCACGTGTCAATCACATGGGAATCACGTGGGAATCACGTGTCAATCACGTGGGAATCACGTGGAAATCAGGTGTCAATCACGTTGGAATCACGAGGGAATCACGTGTTAATCACGTGGGAATCACGTGGGAATCTCGTGGGAATCAGGTGGGAATCCGTGTCAATCACGTGGAATTCACGTGGGAATCACGTGGGAATCACGTGGGAATCACGTGTGAATTACGTGTCAATCACACGGGAATCACCTGGGAATCACCAGAGAATCACGTGTCAATCACGTGGGAATCACGTGGAAATCAGGTGTCAATCACGTGGGAATCACTTGGGAATCTCATGGGAATCACGTGTCAATCACATGGGAATCACGTGGGAATCACGTGTCAATCACGTGGAATTCACGTGGGAATCACGTGGGAATCATGTGGGAATCACGTGTCAATCACGTGGGAATCACGTGGGAATCACGTGACATTTACGTGGGAATCACGTGGGAATCACGTGGGAATCACGTGACATTCACGTGGGAATCACGTGGGAATCACGTGGGAATCACGTGACATTCACGTGGGAGTCACGTGGGAATCACGTGACAATCACGTGTCAATCACGTGGGAATCACGTGGGAATCACGTGGGAATCATGTGACATTCACGTGGGAATCACGTGGGAATCACGTGTCAATCACGTGGGAATCACGTGGAAATCACATGGTAATCACGTGTCATTCACGTGGTAATCACGTGGAAATCAAGTGTCAATCTCGTGGGAATCACCTGGGAATTACGTGGGAATCACGTGGGAATCATGTGTCAATCAAGTGGGTATCTCGTGGGAATCACGTGGGAATCACGTGTCAATCACGTGGAATTCACGTGGGAATCACGTGGGAATCACGTGTCTATCACGTGGGAATCACGTGGGAATCACGTGTCAATCGCGTGGGAATCACGTGGGAATCACCTGGGAATCACGTGTCAATATCGTTGGAATCACTGTGAATCACGTGTGAATTACGTGTCAATCACATGGGAATCACCTGGGAATCACCTGGGAATCACGTGTCAATCACGTGGGAATCACGTGGGAATCACGTGTCAATCGCGTGGGAATCAGGTGGGTATCACGCGTCAATCACGAGGGAATCACATGGGAATCACATGTCAATCACGTGAGAATCACGTGGGAATCACGTGTGAAGCACGTGGGAATCAGGTGTCAATCACGTTGGAATCACGTAAGAATCACGTGAGAATGACGTGGGAATCACGTGGGAATCACGTGGGAATCATGCGTCCATCACGTGGGAATAACGTGTCATTCACGTGGGAATCACGTGGGAATCACATGTCAATCACGTGGGAATCACATGGGAATCATGTGTCAATCACTTGTCAATCACCTGGGAATCACGTGGGAATCACGTTTCAATCACGTGTCAATCACGTGGCATTCCCGTGGGAATCACGTGTCAATCACGTGGGAATCATGAGGGGATCACGTGGGATTCTCGGGGGAATCAGGTGGGAATCACGTGTCAATCACGTGGAATTCACGTGGGAATCACGTGGGAATCACGTGTCAATCACGTGGGAATCACGTGGGAATCTCGTGGGAATCTCGTGGGAATCAGGTGGGAATCACGTGTCAATCACGTGGAATTCACGAGGGAATTACGTGGGAATCCCGTGGGAATCATGTGTCAATCGCGTGGGAATCACTTGGGAATCTCATGGGAATCACGTGTCAATCACATGGGAATCACGTGGGAATCACGTGTCAATCACGTGGGAATCAGGTGGGAATCACGTGTCAATCACGTGGAATTCACGTGGGAATCACGTGGGAATCACGTGGGAATCACGTGTAAATCACGTGGGAATCACTTGGGAATCTCATGGGAATCACGTGTCAATCACATGGGAATCACGTGGGAATCAAGTGGAAATCAGGTGTCAATCACGTTGGAATCACGAGGGAATCACGTGTCAATCACGTGGGAATCACGTGGGAATCTCGTGTGAATCAGGTGGGAATCACGTGTCAATCACGTGGAATTCACGTGGGAATCACGTGGGAATCACGTGTCAATCACGTGGGAATCACGTGGGAAACACGTGGGAATCACGTGACATTCACGTGGGAATCAAGTGGGAATCACGTGTCAATCACGTGGGAATCACGTGGAAATCACGTGGGAATCACGTGGAAATCAAGTGTCAATCACGAGGGAATCACCTGGGAATCATGTGGAAATCACGTGGGAATCATGTGTCAATCAAGTGGGTATCATATGGGAATCACGTGGGAATCACGTGTCAATCACGTGGGAAACACGTTGAATCACTTGTCAATCACATGGGAATCACGAGGGTGTCATGTGGGAATCACGTGGGAATCACGTGTCAATCACATGTGAATCACGTAGAAATCACGTGTCAATCACGTGTCAATCACGTGGGAATCACGGGTCATTCACGTGGGAATCACGAGGGAATCACGTGTCAATCACGTGGGAACCACGTGTCAATCACGTGGGAGTCACGTGAGAATCACGTGGGATTCACGTGGGAATCACGTGTCAGTCACATGGGAATCACGTGGGAATCACGTGTCAATCACGTGGGAATCACGTTGGAATCACGTGTCAATCACGTGGGAATCACGGGTCAATCACGGGGAAATCACGTAGGCATCACGTGGGAATCATCTGGGAATCACGTGTCAATCACGTTGGAATTGCGTGGGAATCAGGTGGGAATCACTTGTCAATCACGTGGGAATCCTGTGGGAATCACGTGGGAATCAAGTGTGAATCTCGTGAAAATCACGTGGGAATCACGTGGGAATCACGTGTCAATCTCGTTGGAATCACGTGGGAATCACGTGACAATCATTTGGGAATCACGTGGGAATCACGTGGGAATCTCGAGTCCATCATGTGGGAATCACGTGGGAATCACGTGGGAATCCCGTGGGAATCACGTGTCAATCGCGTGGGAATCACGTGGGAATCACCTGGGAATCACGTGTCAATCACGTGGGAATCACGTGGGAATCACGTGGGAATCACGTGGGAATCATGTGTCAATCAAGTGGCTATCACGTGGGAATCACGTGGGAATCATGTGTCAATCACGTAGGAAACACGTGGAATCACTTGTCAATCACATGGGAATCACGAGGGTGTCATGTGGGAATCACGTGGGAATTACGTGTCAATCACATGGGAATCACGTAGAAATCACGTGTCAATCACGTGGCAATCACGTGAGAATCACGGGTCATGAACGTGGGAATCACGAGGGAATCACGTGTCAATCACGTGGGAACCACGTGTCAATCACGTGGGAGTCCCGTGAGAATCACGTGGGATTCACGTGGGAATCACGTGTCAGTCACATGGGAATGACGTGGGAATCACATGTCAATCACGTGGGAATCACGTTGGAATCACGTGTCAATCACGTGGGAATCACGTGTCAATCACGTGGAAATGACGTAGGCATCACATGGGAATCATCTGGGAATCACGTGTCAATCACGTTGGAATCACGTGGTAATCACGTGGGAATCACTTGTCAATCACGTGGCAATCCCGTGGGAATCACGGGGGAATCAAGTGTGAATCACGTGAAAATCACGTGGGAATCAGGTGGGAATCACGTGAGAATCAAGTGTCAATCTCGTTGGAATCACGTGGGAATCACGTGACAATCATTTGGGAATCACGTGGGAATCACGTGGGAATCTCGAGTCCATCATGTGGGAATCACGTGGGAATCACGTGGGAATCCCGTGGGAATCACGTGTCAATCGCGTGGGAATCACGTGGGAATCACGTGGGAATCACCTGGGAATCACGTGTCAGTCACGTGGGAATCACATGGGAATCACGTGTCAATCATGTGGGAATCACGTGGGAATCACCTGGGAATCACGTGTCAATATCGTGGTAATCACGTGTGAATCACGTGTGAATTACGTGTCAATAACATGGGAATCACCTGGGAATCACGTGTCAATCACGTGTGACACACGTTGAATCACTTGTCAATCACATGGGAATCACGAGGGTGTCATGTGGGAATCACGTGTCAATCACATGTGAATCACGTAGAAATCACGTGTCAATCACGTGTCAATCACGTGGGAATCACGGGTCATTCACGTGGGAATCACGAGGGAATCACGTGTCAATCACGTGGGAACCACGTGTCAATCACGTGGGAGTCACGTGAGAATCACGTGGGATTCACGTGGGAATCACGTGTCAGTCACATGGGAATCACGTGTCAATCACGTGGGAATCACGTTGGAATCACGTGTCAATCACGTGGGAATCACGGGTCAATCACGGGGAAATCACGTAGGCATCACGTGGGAATCATCTGGGAATCACGTGTCAATCACGTTGGAATTACGTGGGAATCACGTGGGAATCACTTGTCAATCACGTGGGAATCCTGTGGGAATCACGTGGGAATCAAGTGTGAATCACGTGAAAATCACGTGGGAATCACGTGGGAATCACGTGGGAATCACGTGTCAATCTCGTTGGAATCACGTGGGAATCACGTGACAATCATTTGGGAATCACGTGGAAATCATGTGGGAATCTCGAGTCCATCTTGTGGGAATCACGTGGGAATCACGTGGGAATCCCGTGGGAATCACGTGTCAATCGCGTGGGAATCACGTGGGAATCACGTGGGAATCACCTGGGAATCACGTGTCAATCACGTGGGAATCACGTGGGAATCACGTGGGAATCATGTGTCAATCAAGTGGGTATCACGTGGGAATCACGTGGGAATCATGTGTCAATCACGTAGGAAACACGTGGAATCACTTGTCAATCACATGGGAATCACGAGGGTGTCATGTGGGAATCACGTGGGAATTACGTGTCAATCACATGGGAATCACGTAGAAATCACGTGTCAATCACGTGGCAATCACGTGAGAATCACGGGTCATGAATGTGGGAATCACGAGGGAATCACGTGTCAATCACGTGGGAACCACGTGTCAATCACGTGGGAGTCCCGTGAGAATCACGTGGGATTCACGTGGGAATCACGTGTCAGTCACATGGGAATCACGTGGGAATCACATGTCAATCACGTGGGAATCACGTTGGAATCACGTGTCAATCACGTGGGAATCACGTGTCAATCACGTGGAAATGACGTAGGCATCACGTGGGAATCATCTGGGAATCACGTGTCAATCACGTTGGAATCACGTGGGAATCACGTGGGAATCACTTGTCAATCACGTGGGAATCCCGTGGGAATCACGTGGGAATCAAGTGTGAATTACGTGAAAATCACGTGGGAATCACGTGGAAATCACATGGGAATCACGTGTCAATCTCGTTGGAATCACGAGGGAATCACGTGACAATCATTTGGGAATCACGTGGGAATCACGTGGGAATCTCGAGTCCATCATGTGGGAATCACGTGGGAATCACGTGGGAATCCCGTGGGAATCACGTGTCAATCGCGTGGGAATCACGTGGGAATCACGTGGGAATCACCTGGGAATCACGTGTCAGTCACGTGGGAATCACATGGGAATCACGTGTCAATCATGTGGGAATCACGTGGGAATCACGTGGGAATCACCTGGGAATCACGTGTCAATATCGTGGTAATCACGTGTGAATCACGTGTGAATTACGTGTCAATAACATGGGAATCACCTGGGAATCACGTGTCAATCACGTGTGACACACGTTGAATCACTTGTCAATCACATGGGAATCACGAGGGTGTCATGTGGGAATCACGTGGGAATCACGTGTCAATCACATGTGAATCACGTAGAAATCACGTGTCAATCACGTGGCAATCACGTGGGAATCACGTGTCATTCACGTGGGAATCACGAGGGAATCACGTGTCAATCACGTGGGATCCACGTGTCAATCACGTGGGAGTCACGTGAGAATCACGTGGGATTCACGTGGGAATCACGTGTCAGTCACATGGGAATCACGTGGGAATCACGTGTCAATCACGTGGGAATCACGTTGGAATCACGTGTCAATCACGTGGGAATCACGGGTCAATCACGGGGAAATCACGTAGGCATCACGTGGGAATCATCTGGGAATCACGTGTCAATCACGTTGGAATTACGTGGGAATCACGTGGGAATCACTTGTCAATCACGTGGGAATCCCGTGGGAATCACGTGGGAATCACGTGGGAATCAAGTGTGAATAACGTGAAAATCACGTGGGAATCACGTAGGAATCACGTGGGAATCACGTGTCAATCTCGTTGGAATCACGTGGGAATCACGTGACAATCATTTGGGAATCACGTGGGAATCACGTGGGAATCTCGAGTCCATCATGTGGGAATCACGTGGGAATCCCGTGGGAATCCCGTGGGAATCACGTGTCAATCGCGTGGGAATCACGTGGGAATCACGTGGGAATCACCTGGGAATCACGTGTCAATCACGTGGGAATCACGTGGGAATCACGTGGGAATCACGTGGGAATCATGTGTCAATCAAGTGGGTATCACGTGGGAATCACGTGGGAATCATGTGTCAATCACATAGGAAACACGTGGAATCACTTGTCAATCACATGGGAATCACGAGGGTGTCATGTGGGAATCACGTGGGAATTACGTGTCAATCACATGGGAATCACGTAGAAATCACGTGTCAATCACGTGGCAATCACGTGAGAATCACGGGTCATGCATGTGGGAATCACGAGGGAATCACGTGTCAATCACGTGGGAACCACGTGTCAATCACGTGGGAGTCACGTGAGAATCACGTGGGTTTCACGTGGGAATCACGTGTCAGTCACATGGGAATCACGTGGGAATCACATGTCAATCACGTGGGAATCACGTTGGAATCACGTGTCAATCACGTGGGAATCACGTGTCAATCACGTGGAAATGACGTAGGCATCACGTGGGAATCATCTGGGAATCACGTGTCAATCACGTTGGAATCACGTGGGAATCACGTGGGAATCACTTGTCAATCACGTGGGAATCCCGTGGGAATCACGTGGGAATCAAGTGTGAATCACGTGAATATCACGTGGGAATCAGGTGGGAATCACGTGAGAATCAAGTGTCAATCTCGTTGGAATCACGTGGGAATCACGTGACAATCATTTGGGAATCACGTGGGAATCACGTGGGAATCTCGAGTCCATCATGTGGGAATCACGTGGGAATCACGTGGGAATCCCGTGGGAATCATATGTAAATCGCGTGGGAATCACGTGTCAATCACGTGGGAATCACGTGGGAATCTCGTGGGAATCAGGTGGGAATCACGTGTCAATCACGTGGAATTCACGTGGGAATCACGTTGGAATCACGTGGGAATCACGTGGGAGTCACGTGGGAATCACGTGAGAATCCCGTGGTTATCACGTGGGAATCACGTGGGAATCACGTGTCAATCACGAGGGAATAACGTGGGAGTCATGAGTCAATCACGTGTCATTCACGTGGGAATCACGTGGGAATCACGTGTCAATAACGTGGGAATCCCGTGGGAATCACGTGGGAATCACGTGTCAATCACGTGGGAATCACGTGGAAATCAGGTGTCAATCACGTTGGAATCACGAGGGAATCACGTGTCAATCACGTGGAATTCACGTGGGAATCACGTGGGAATCACGTGTCAATCACGTGGGAATCACGTGACATTCATGTGGGAATCACGTGGGAATCACGTGTCAATCACGTGGTAATCACATGGGAATCACGTGGTAATCACCTGGGAATCACGTGAGAATCACTTGGTAATCACATGGGAATCACGTGTCAATCAGGTGTCAATCATGAGGGAATCACGTGAGAGTCATGAGTCAATCACGTGTCATTCATGTTGGAATCACGTGGGAATCACGTGTCAATCACGTGGGAATCAGGTGGGAATCACGTGTCAATCACGTGGAATTCACGTGGGAATCACGTGGGAATCACGTGGGTATCACGTGTCAATCACGTGGGAATCACTTGGGAATCTCATGGGAATCACGTGTCAATCACATGGGAATCACGTGGGAATCAAGTGGAAATCAGGTGTCAATCACGTTGGAATCACGAGGGAATCACGTGTCAATCACGTGGGAATCACGTGGGAATCTCGTGGGAATCAGGTGGGAATCACGTGTCAATCACGTGGAATTCACGTGGGAATCACGTGGGAATCACGTGTCAATCACGTGGGAATCACGTGGGAAACACGTGGGAATCACGTGACATTCACGTGGGAATCAAGTGGGAATCACGTGTCAATCACGTGGGAATCACGTGGAAATCACGTGGGAATCACGTGGAAATCAAGTGTCAATCACGAGGGAATCACCTGGGAATCACGTGGAAATCACGTGGGAATCATGTGTCAATCATGTGGGTATCATATGGGAATCACGTGGGAATAACGTGTCAATCACGTGGGAGACACGTTGAATCACTTGTCAATCACATGGGAATCACGAGGGTGTCATGTGGGAATCACGTGGGAATCACGTGTCAATCACATGTGAATCACGTAGAAATCACGTGTCAATCACGTGTCAATCACGTGGGAATCACGGGTCATTCACGTGGGAATCACGAGGGAATCACGTGTCAATCACGTGGGAACCACGTGTCAATCACGTGGGAGTCACGTGAGAATCACGTGGGATTCACGTGGGAATCACGTGTCAGTCACATGGGAATCACGTGGGAATCACGTGTCAATCACGTGGGAATCACGTTGGAATCACGTGTCAATCACGTGGGAATCACGGGTCAATCACGGGGAAATCACGTAGGCATCACGTGGGAATCATCTGGGAATCACGTGTCAATCACGTTGGAATTACGTGGGAATCACGTGGGAATCACTTGTCAATCACGTGGGAATCCCGTGGGAATCACGTGGGAATCAAGTGTGAATCACGTGAAAATCACGTGGGAATCACGTGGGAATCACGTGACAATCATTTGGGAATCACGTGGGAATCACGTGGGAATCTCGAGTCCATCATGTGGGAATCACGTGGGAATCACGTGGGAATCCCGTGGGAATCACGTGTCAATCGCGTGGGAATCACGTGGGAATCACCTGGGAATCACGTGTCAATCACGTGGGAATCACGTGGGAATCACGTGGGAATCACGTGGGAATCATGTGTCAATCAAGTGGGTATCACGTGGGAATCACGTGGGAATCATGTGTCAATCACGTAGGAAACACATGGAATCACTTGTCAATCACATGGGAATCACGAGGGTGTCATGTGGGAATCACGTGGGAATTACGTGTCAATCACATGGGAATCACGTAGAAATCACGTGTCAATCACGTGGCAATCACGTGAGAATCACGGGTCATGAACGTGGGAATCACGAGGGAATCACGTGTCAATCACGTGGGAACCACGTGTCAATCACGTGGGAGTCCCGTGAGAATCACGTGGGATTCACGTGGGAATCACGTGTCAGTCAAATGGGAATCACGTGGGAATCACATGTCAATCACGTGGGAATCACGTTGGAATCACGTGTCAATCACGTGGGAATCACGTGTCAATCACGTGGAAATGACGTAGGCATCACGTGGGAATCATCTGGGAATCACGTGTCAATCACGTTGGAATCACGTGGGAATCACGTGGGAATCACTTGTCAATCACGTGGGAATCCCGTGGGAATCACGTGGGAATCAAGTGTGAATCACGTGAAAATCACGTGGGAATCAGGTGGGAATCACGTGAGAATCAAGTGTCAATCTCGTTGGAATCACGTGGGAATCACGTGACAATCATTTTGGAATCACGTGGGAATCACGTGGGAATCTTGAGTCCATCATGTGGGAATCACGTGGGAATCACGTGGGAATCCCGTGGGAATCACGTGTCAATCGCGTGGGAATCACGTGGGAATCACGTGGGAATCACCTGGGAATCACGTGTCAGTCACGTGGGAATCACATGGGAATCACGTGTCAATCATGTGGGAATCACGTGGGAATCACGTGGGAATCACCTGGGAATCACGTGTCAATATCGTGGTAATCACGTGTGAATCACGTGTGAATTACGTGTCAATAACATGGGAATCACCTGGGAATCACGTGTCAATCACGTGTGACACATGTTGAATCACTTGTCAATCACATGGGAATCACGAGGGTGTCATGTGGGAATCACGTGGGAATCACGTGTCAATCACATGTGAATCACGTAGAAATCACGTGTCAATCACGTGGCAATCACATGGGAATCACGTGTCATTCACGTGGGAATCACGAGTGAATCACGTGTCAATCACGTGGGAACCACGTGTCAATCACGTGGGAGTCACGTGAGAATCACGTGGGATTCACTTGGGAATCACGTGTCAGTCACATGGGAATCACGTGGGAATCACGTGTCAATCACGTGGGAATCACGTTGGAATCACGTGTCAATCACGTGGGAATCACGGGTCAATCACGGGGAAATCACGTAGGCATCACGTGGGAATCATCTGGGAATCACGTGTCAATCACGTTGGAATTACGTGGGAATCACGTGGTAATCACGTGGGAATCACGTGGGAATCACGTGACATTCACGTGGGAATCACGTGACATTCACGTGGGAATCACGTGGGAATCACGTGTCAATCACGTGTCAATCACGTGGGAATCACGTGGGAATCACGTGGGAATCATGTGACCTTCACGTGGGAATCACGTGGGAATCACGTGTCAATCACGTGGGAATCACGTGGAAATCACGTGGTAATCACGTGTCATTCACGTGGGATTCACGTGGAAATCAAGTGTCAATCTCGTGGGAATCACCTGGGAATTACGTGGGAATCACGTGGGAATCATATGTCAATTAAGTGGGTATCTCGTGGGAATCACGTGGGAATCACGTGTCAATCACGTTGGAATCACGTGGGAATCACTTGTCAATCACGTGGGAATCCCGTAGGTATCACGTGGGAATCAAGTGTGAATCACGTGAAAATCACGTGGGAATCCCGTGGGAATCACGTGGGAATCAAGTGTGAATCACGTGAAAATCACGTGGGAATCACGTGGAAATCACGTGTCAATCTCGTGGGAATCACGTGGGAATCACGTGACAATCATTTGGGAACCACGTGGGAATCACGTGGGAATCTCGAGTCCATCATGTGGGAATCACGTGGGAATCACGTGGGAATCCCGTGGGAATCACATGTAAATCGCGTGGGAATCACGTGTCAATCACGTGGGAATCACGTGGGAATCTCGTGGGAATCAGGTGGGAATCACGTGTCAATCACGTGGAATTTACGTGGGAATCACGTTGGAATCACGTGGGAATCACGTGGGAGTCACGTGGGAATCACGTGAGAATCCCGTGGTTATCACGTGGGAATCACGTGGGAATCACGTGTCAATCACGAGGGAATCACGTGGGAGTCATGAGTCAATCACGTGTCATTCACGTGGGAATCACGTGGGAATCACGTGTCAATCACGTGGGAATCCCGTGGGAATCACGTGGGAATCACGTGTCAATCACGTGGGAATCACGTGGAAATCAGGTGTCAATCACGTTGGAATCACGAGGGAATCATGTGTCAATCACGTGGGAATCACGTGGGAATCTCGTGGGAATCAGGTGGGAATCACGTGTCAATCACGTGGAATTCACGTGGGAATCACGTGGGAATCACGTGTCAATCACGTGGGAATCACGTGACATTCATGTGGGAATCACGTGGGAATCACGTGTCAATCACGTGGTAATCACATGGGAATCACGTGGTAATCACCTGGGAATCACGTGAGAATCACTTGGTAATCACATGGGAATCACGTGTCAATCAGGTGTCAATCACGAGGGAATGACGTGAGAGTCATGAGTCAATCACGTGTCATTCACGTTTGAATCACGTGGGAATCACGTGTCAATCACGTGGGAATCAGGTGGGAATCACGTGTCAATCACGTGGAATTCACGTGGGAATCACGTGGGAATCACGTGGGAATCACGTGTAAATCACGTGGGAATCACTTGGGAATCTCATGGGAATCACGTGTCAATCACATGGGAATCACGTGGGAATCAAGTGGAAATCAGGTGTCAATCACGTTGGAATCACGAGGGAATCACGTGTCAATCACGTGGGAATCACGTGGGAATCTCGTGTGAATCAGGTGGGAATCACGTGTCAATCACGTGGAATTCACGTGGGAATCACGTGGGAATCACGTGTCAATCACGTGGGAATCACGTGGGAAACACGTGGGAATCACGTGACATTCACGTGGGAATCAAGTGGGAATCACGTGTCAATCACGTGGGAATCACGTGGAAATCACGTGGGAATCACGTGGAAATCAAGTGTCAATCACGAGGGAATCACCTGGGAATCACGTGGAAATCACGTGGGAATCATGTGTCAATCAAGTGGGTATCATATGGGAATCACGTGGGAATCACGTGTCAATCACGTGGGAAACACGTTGAATCACTTGTCAATCACATGGGAATCACGAGGGTGTCATGTGGGAATCACGTGGGAATCACGTGTCAATCACATGTGAATCACGTAGAAATCACGTGTCAATCACGTGTCAATCACGTGGGAATCACGGGTCATTCACGTGGGAATCACGAGGGAATCACGTGTCAATCACGTGGGAACCACGTGTCAATCACGTGGGAGTCACGTGAGAATCACGTGGGATTCACGTGGGAATCACGTGTCAGTCACATGGGAATCACGTGGGAATCACGTGTCAATCACGTGGGAATCACGTTGGAATCACGTGTCAATCACGTGGGAATCACGGGTCAATCACGGGGAAATCACGTAGGCATCACGTGGGAATCATCTGGGAATCACGTGTCAATCACGTTGGAATTACGTGGGAATCAGGTGGGAATCACTTGTCAATCACGTGGGAATCCTGTGGGAATCACGTGGGAATCAAGTGTGAATCTCGTGAAAATCACGTGGGAATCACGTGGGAATCACGTGTCAATCTCGTTGGAATCACGTGGGAATCATGTGACAATCATTTGGGAATCACGTGGGAATCACGTGGGAATCTCGAGTCCATCATGTGGGAATCACGTGGGAATCCCGTGGGAATCCCGTGGGAATCACGTGTCAATCGCGTGGGAATCACGTGGGAATCACCTGGGAATCACGTGTCAATCACGTGGGAATCACGTGGGAATCACGTGGGAATCACGTGGGAATCATGTGTCAATCAAGTGGCTATCACGTGGGAATCACGTGGGAATCATGTGTCAATCACGTAGGAAACACGTGGAATCACTTGTCAATCACATGGGAATCACGAGGGTGTCATGTGGGAATCACGTGGGAATTACGTGTCAATCACATGGGAATCACGTAGAAATCACGTGTCAATCACGTGGCAATCACGTGAGAATCACGGGTCATGAACGTGGGAATCACGAGGGAATCACGTGTCAATCACGTGGGAACAACGTGTCAATCACGTGGGAGTCCCGTGAGAATCACGTGGGATTCACGTGGGAATCACGTGTCAGTCACATGGGAATGACGTGGGAATCACATGTCAATCACGTGGGAATCACGTTGGAATCACGTGTCAATCACGTGGGAATCACGTGTCAATCACGTGGAAATGACGTAGGCATCACATGGGAATCATCTGGGAATCACGTGTCAATCACGTTGGAATCACGTGGTAATCACGTGGGAATCACTTGTCAATCACGTGGCAATCCCGTGGGAATCACGGGGGAATCAAGTGTGAATCACGTGAAAATCACGTGGGAATCAGGTGGGAATCACGTGAGAATCAAGTGTCAATCTCGTTGGAATCACGTGGGAATCACGTGACAATCATTTGGGAATCACGTGGGAATCACGTGGGAATCTCGAGTCCATCATGTGGGAATCACGTGGGAATCACGTGGGAATCCCGTGGGAATCACGTGTCAATCGCGTGGGAATCACGTGGGAATCACGTGGGAATCACCTGGGAATCACGTGTCAGTCACGTGGGAATCACATGGGAATCACGTGTCAATCATGTGGGAATCACGTGGGAATCACCTGGGAATCACGTGTCAATATCGTGGTAATCACGTGTGAATCACGTGTGAATTACGTGTCAATAACATGGGAATCACCTGGGAATCACGTGTCAATCACGTGTGACACACGTTGAATCACTTGTCAATCACATGGGAATCACGAGGGTGTCATGTGGGAATCACGTGTCAATCACATGTGAATCACGTAGAAATCACGTGTCAATCACGTGTCAATCACGTGGGAATCACGGGTCATTCACGTGGGAATCACGAGGGAATCACGTGTCAATCACGTGGGAACCACGTGTCAATCACGTGGGAGTCACGTGAGAATCACGTGGGATTCACGTGGGAATCACGTGTCAGTCACATGGGAATCACGTGGGAATCACATGTCAGTCACGTGGGAATCACGTTGGAATCACGTGTCAATCACGTGGGAATCACGTGTCAATCACGTGGAAATGACGTAGGCATCACGTGGGAATCATCTGGGAATCACGTGTCAATCACGTTGGAATCACGTGGGAATCACGTGGGAATCACTTGTCAATCACGTGGGAATCCCGTGGGAATCACGTGGGAATCAAGTGTGAATTACGTGAAAATCACGTGGGAATCACGTGGGAATCACATGGGAATCACGTGTCAATCTCGTTGGAATCACGAGGGAATCACGTGACAATCATTTGGGAATCACGTGGGAATCACGTGGGAATCTCGAGTCCATCATGTGGGAATCACGTGGGAATCACGTGGGAATCCCGTGGGAATCACGTGTCAATCTCGTGGGAATCACGTGGGAATCACGTGGGAATCACCTGGGAATCACGTGTCAGTCACGTGGGAATCACATGGGAATCACGTGTCAATCATGTGGGAATCACGTGGGAATCACGTGGGAATCACCTGGGAATCACGTGTCAATATCGTGGTAATCACGTGTGAATCACGTGTGAATTACGTGTCAATAACATGGGAATCACCTGGGAATCACGTGTCAATCACGTGTGACACACGTTGAATCACTTGTCAATCACATGGGAATCACGAGGGTGTCATGTGGGAATCACGTGGGAATCACGTGTCAATCACATGTGAATCACGTAGAAATCACGTGTCAATCACGTGGCAATCACGTGGGAATCACGTGTCATTCACGTGGGAATCACGAGGGAATCACGTGTCAATCACGTGGGATCCACGTGTCAATCACGTGGGAGTCACGTGAGAATCACGTGGGATTCACGTGGGAATCACGTGTCAGTCACATGGGAATCACGTGGGAATCACGTGTCAATCACGTGGGAATCACGTTGGAATCACGTGTCAATCACGTGGGAATCACGGGTCAATCACGGGGAAATCACGTAGGCATCACGTGGGAATCATCTGGGAATCACGTGTCAATCACGTTGGAATTACGTGGGAATCACTTGTCAATCACGTGGGAATCCCGTGGGAATCACGTGGGAATCACGTGGGAATCAAGTGTGAATAACGTGAAAATCACGTGGGAATCACGTAGGAATCACGTGGTAATCACGTGTCAATCTCGTTGGAATCACGTGGGAATCACGTGACAATCATTTGGGAATCACGTGGGAATCACGTGGGAATCTCGAGTCCATCATGTGGGAATCACGTGGGAATCCCGTGGGAATCCCGTGGGAATCACGTGTCAATCGCGTGGGAATCACGTGGGAATCACGTGGGAATCACCTGGGAATCACGTGTCAATCACGTGGGAATCACGTGGGAATCACGTGGGAATCACGTGGGAATCATGTGTCAATCAAGTGGGTATCACGTGGGAATCACGTGGGAATCATGTGTCAATCACATAGGAAACACGTGGAATCACTTGTCAATCACATGGGAATCACGAGGGTGTCATGTGGGAATCACGTGGGAATTACGTGTCAATCACATGGGAATCACGTAGAAATCACGTGTCAATCACGTGGCAATCACGTGAGAATCACGGGTCATGCATGTGGGAATCACGTGGGAATCACGTGTCAATCACGTGGGAACCACGTGTCAATCACGTGGGAGTCACGTGAGAATCACGTGGGTTTCACGTGGGAATCACGTGTCAGTCACATGGGAATCACGTGGGAATCACATGTCAATCACGTGGGAATCACGTTGGAATCACGTGTCAATCACGTGGGAATCACGTGTCAATCACGTGGAAATGACGTAGGCATCACGTGGGAATCATCTGGGAATCACGTGTCAATCACGTTGGAATCACGTGGGAATCACGTGGGAATCACTTGTCAATCACGTGGGAATCCCGTGGGAATCACGTGGGAATCAAGTGTGAATCACGTGAAAATCACGTGGGAATCAGGTGGGAATCACGTGAGAATCAAGTGTCAATCTCGTTGGAATCACGTGGGAATCACGTGACAATCATTTGGGAATCACGTGGGAATCACGTGGGAATCTCGAGTCCATCATGTGGGAATCACGTGGGAATCACGTGGGAATCCCGTGGGAATCATATGTAAATCGCGTGGGAATCACGTGTCAATCACGTGGGAATCACGTGGGAATCTCGTGGGAATCAGGTGGGAATCACGTGTCAATCACGTGGAATTCACGTGGGAATCACGTTGGAATCACGTGGGAATCACGTGGGAGTCACGTGGGAATCACGTGAGAATCCCGTGGTTATCACGTGGGAATCACGTGGGAATCACGTGTCAATCACGAGGGAATAACGTGGGAGTCATGAGTCAATCACGTGTCATTCACGTGGGAATCACGTGGGAATCACGTGTCAATAACGTGGGAATCCCGTGGGAATCACGTGGGAATCACGTGTCAATCACGTGGGAATCACGTGGAAATCAGGTGTCAATCACGTTGGAATCACGAGGGAATCACGTGTCAATCACGTGGGAATCACGTGGGAATCTCGTGGGAATCAGGTGGGAATCACGTGTCAATCACGTGGAATTCACGTGGGAATCACGTGGGAATCACGTGTCAATCACGTGGGAATCACGTGACATTCATGTGGGAATCACGTGGGAAACACGTGTCAATCACGTGGTAATCACATGGGAATCACGTGGTAATCACCTGGGAATCACGTGAGAATCACTTGGTAATCACATGGGAATCACGTGTCAATCAGGTGTCAATCATGAGGGAATCACGTGAGAGTCATGAGTCAATCACGTGTCATTCACGTTGGAATCACGTGGGAATCACCTGTCAATCACGTGGGAATCAGGTGGGAATCACGTGTCAATCACGTGGAATTCACGTGGGAATCACGTGGGAATCACGTGGGTATCACGTGTCAATCACGTGGGAATCACTTGGGAATCTCATGGGAATCACGTGTCAATCACATGGGAATCACGTGGGAATCAAGTGGAAATCAGGTGTCAATCACGTTGGAATCACGAGGGAATCACGTGTCAATCACGTGGGAATCACGTGGGAATCTCGTGGGAATCAGGTGGGAATCACGTGTCAATCACGTGGAATTCACGTGGGAATCACGTGGGAATCACGTGTCAATCACGTGGGAATCACGTGGGAAACACGTGGGAATCACGTGACATTCACGTGGGAATCAAGTGGGAATCACGTGTCAATCACGTGGGAATCACGTGGAAATCACGTGGGAATCACGTGGAAATCAAGTGTCAATCACGAGGGAATCACCTGGGAATCACGTGGAAATCACGTGGGAATCATGTGTCAATCATGTGGGTATCATATGGGAATCACGTGGGAATCACGTGTCAATCACGTGGGAGACACGTTGAATCACTTGTCAATCACATGGGAATCACGAGGGTGTCATGTGGGAATCACGTGGGAATCACGTGTCAATCACATGTGAATCACGTAGAAATCACGTGTCAATCACGTGTCAATCACGTGGGAATCACGGGTCATTCACGTGGGAATCACGAGGGAATCACGTGTAAATCACGTGGGAACCACGTGTCAATCACGTGGGAGTCACGTGAGAATCACGTGGGATTCACGTGGGAATCACGTGTCAGTCACATGGGAATCACGTGGGAATCACGTGTCAATCACGTGGGAATCACGTTGGAATCACGTGTCAATCACGTGGGAATCACGGGTCAATCACGGGGAAATCACGTAGGCATCACGTGGGAATCATCTGGGAATCACGTGTCAATCACGTTGGAATTACGTGGGAATCACGTGGGAATCACTTGTCAATCACGTGGGAATCCCGTGGGAATCACGTGGGAATCAAGTGTGAATCACGTGAAAATCACGTGGGAATCACGTGGGAATCACATGGGAATCACGTGTCAATCTCGTTGTAATCACGTGGGAATCACGTGACAATCATTTGGGAATCACGTGGGAATCACGTGGGAATCTCGAGTCCATCATGTGGGAATCACGTGGGAATCACGTGGGAATCCCGTGGGAATCACGTGTCAATCGCGTGGGAATCACGTGGGAATCACCTGGGAATCACGTGTCAATCACGTGGGAATCACGTGGGAATCACGTGGGAATCACGTGGGAATCATGTGTCAATCAAGTGGGTATCACGTGGGAATCACGTGGGAATCATGTGTCAATCACGTAGGAAACACATGGAATCACTTGTCAATCACATGGGAATCACGAGGGTGTCATGTGGGAATCACGTGGGAATTACGTGTCAATCACATGGGAATCACGTAGAAATCACGTGTCAATCACGTGGCAATCACGTGAGAATCACGGGTCATGAACGTGGGAATCACGAGGGAATCACGTGTCAATCACGTGGGAACCACGTGTCAATCACGTGGGAGTCCCGTGAGAATCACGTGGGATTCACGTGGGAATCACGTGTCAGTCAAATGGGAATCACGTGGGAATCACATGTCAATCACGTGGGAATCACGTTGGAATCACGTGTCAATCACGTGGGAATCACGTGTCAATCACGTGGAAATGACGTAGGCATCACGTGGGAATCATCTGGGAATCACGTGTCAATCACGTTGGAATCACGTGGGAATCACGTGGGAATCACTTGTCAATCACGTGGGAATCCCGTGGGAATCACGTGGGAATCAAGTGTGAATCACGTGAAAATCACATGGGAATCAGGTGGGAATCACGTGAGAATCAAGTGTCAATCTCGTTGGAATCACGTGGGAATCACGTGACAATCATTTTGGAATCACGTGGGAATCACGTGGGAATCTTGAGTCCATCATGTGGGAATCACGTGGGAATCACGTGGGAATCCCGTGGGAATCACGTGTCAATCGCGTGGGAATCACGTGGGAATCACGTGGGAATCACCTGGGAATCACGTGTCAGTCACGTGGGAATCACATGGGAATCACGTGTCAATCATGTGGGAATCACGTGGGAATCACGTGGGAATCACCTGGGAATCACGTGTCAATATCGTGGTAATCACGTGTGAATCACGTGTGAATTACGTGTCAATAACATGGGAATCACCTGGGAATCACGTGTCAATCACGTGTGACACATGTTGAATCACTTGTCAATCACATGGGAATCACGAGGGTGTCATGTGGGAATCACGTGGGAATCACGTGTCAATCACATGTGAATCACGTAGAAATCACGTGTCAATCACGTGGCAATCACGTGGGAATCACGTGTCATTCACGTGGGAATCACGAGTGAATCACGTGTCAATCACGTGGGAACCACGTGTCAATCACGTGGGAGTCACGTGAGAATCACGTGGGATTCACTTGGGAATCACGTGTCAGTCACATGGGAATCACGTGGGAATCACGTGTCAATCACGTGGGAATCACGTTGGAATCACGTGTCAATCACGTGGGAATCACGGGTCAATCAAGGGGAAATCACGTAGGCATCACGTGGGAATCATCTGGGAATCACGTGTCAATCACGTTGGAATTACGTGGGAATCACGTGGTAATGACTTGTCAATCACGTGGGAATCCTGTGGGAATCACGTGGGAATCAAGTGTGAATCTCGTGAAAATCACGTGGGAATCACGTGGGAATCACGTGGGAATCACGTGTCAATCTCGTTGGAATCACGTGGGAATCACGTGACAATCATTTGGGAATCACGTGGGAATCACGTGGGAATCTCGAGTCTATCATGTGGGAATCACGTGGGAATCACGTGGGAATCCCGTGGGAATCACGTGTCAATCGCGTGGGAATCACGTGGGAATCACGTGGGAATCACCTGGGAATCACGTGTCAATCACGTGGGAATCACGTGGGAATCACGTGGGAATCACGTCGGAATCATGTGTCAATCAAGTGGGTATCACGTGGGAATCACGTGGGAATCATGTGTCAATCAAGTAGGAAACACGTGGAATCACTTGTCAATCACATGGGAATCACGAGGGTGTCATGTGGGAATCACGTGGGAATTACGTGTCAATCACATGGGAATCACGTAGAAATCACGTGTCAATCACGTGGCAATCACGTGAGAATCACGGGTCATGAACGTGGGAATCACGAGGGAATCACGTGTCAATCACGTGGGAACCACGTGTCAATCACGTGGGAGTCCCGTGAGAATCACGTGGGATTCACGTGGGAATCACGTGTCAGTCACATGGGAATCACGTGGGAATCACATGTCAATCACGTGGGAATCACGTTGGAATCACGTGTCAATCACGTGGGAATCACGTGTCAATCACGTGAAAATGACGTAGGCATCACATGGGAATCATCTGGGAATCACGTGTCAATCACGTTGGAATCACGTGGGAATCACGTGGGAATCACTTGTCAATCACGTGGGAATCCCGTGGGAATCACGTGGGAATCAAGTGTGAATCACGTGAAAATCACGTGGGAATCAGGTGGGAATCACGTGAGAATCAAGTGTCAATCTCGTTGGAATCACGTGGGAATCACGTGAACATCATGTGGGAATCACGTGGGAATCACGTGGGAATCCCGTGGGAATCACGTGTCAATCGCGTGAGAATCACGTGGGAATCACCTGGGAATCACGTGTCAGTCACGTGGGAATCACATGGGAATCACGTGTCAATCATGTGGGAATCACGTGGGAATCACCTGGGAATCACCTGGGAATCACGTGTCAATATCGTGGTAATCACGTGTGAATCACGTGTGAATTACGTGTCAATAACATGGGAATCACCTGGGAATCACGTGTCAATCACGTGTGACACACGTTGAATCACTTGTCAATCACATGGGAATCACGAGGGTGTCATGTGGGAATCACGTGGGAATCACATGACAATCACATGTGAATCACGTAGAAATCACGTGTCAATCACGTGGCAATCACGTGGGAATCACGTGTCATTCACGTGGGAATCATGAGGGAATCACGTGTCAATCACGTGGGAACCACGTGTCAATCACGTGGGAGTCACGTGAGAATCACGTGGGATTCACGTGGGAATCACGTGTCAGTCACATGGGAATCACGTGGGAATCACGTGTCAATCACGTGGGAATCATGTTGGAATCACGTGTCAATCACGTGGGAATCACGGGTCAATCACGGGGAAATCACGTAGGCATCACGTGGGAATCATCTGAGAATCACGTGTCAATCACGTTGGAATTACATGGGAATCACGTGGGAATCACTTGTCAATCACGTGGAATCCCGTGGGAATCACGTGGGAATCAAGTGTGAATAACGTGAAAATCACGTGGGAATCACGTAGGAATCACATGGGAATCACGTGTCAATCTCGTTGGAATCACGTGGGAATCACGTGACAATCATTTGGGAATCACGTGGGAATCACGTGGGAATCACGTGGGAATCACGTGGGAATCATGTGTCAATCAAGTGGGTATCACGTGGGAATCACGTGGGAATCATGTGTCAATCACGTTGGAAACACGTGGAATCACTTGTCAATCACATGGGAATCACGAGGGTGTCATGTGGGAATCACGTGGGAATTACGTGTCAATCACATGGGAATCACGTAGAAATCACGTGTCAATCACGTGGCAATCACGTGAGAATCACGGGTCATGCACGTGGGAATCACGAGGGAATCACGTGTCAATCACGTGGGAACCACGTGTCAATCACGTGGGAGTCACGTGAGAATCACGTGGGATTCACGTGGGAATCACGTGTCAGTCACATGGGAATCACGTGGGAATCACATGTCAATCACGTGGGAATCACGTTGGAATCACGTGTCAATCACGTGGGAATCACGTGTCAATCACGTGGAAATGACGTAGGCATCACGTGGGAATCATCTGGGAATCACGTGTCAATCACGTTGGAATCACGTGGGAATCACGTGGGAATCACTTGTCAATCACGTGGGAATCCCGTGGGAATCACGTGGGAATCAAGTGTGAATCACGTGAAAATCACGTGGGAATCAGGTGGGAATCACGTGAGAATCAAGTGTCAATCTCGTTGGAATCACTTGGGAATCACGTGACAATCATTTGGGAATCACGTGGGAATCACGTGGGAATCTCGAGTCCATCATCTGGGAATCACGTGGGAATCACGTGGGAATCCCGTGGGAATCACGTGTCAATCGCGTGGGAATCACGTGGGAATCACGTGGGAATCACCTGGGAATCACGTGTCAGTCACGTGGGAATCACATGGGAATCACGTGTCAATCATGTGGGAATCACGTGGGAATCACGTGGGAATCACCTGGGAATCACGTGTCAATATCGTGGTAATCACATGTGAATCACGTGTGAATTACGTGTCAATAACATGGGAATCACCTGGGAATCACGTGTCAATCACGTGGGAATCACGTGGGTATCACGCGTCAGTCACGTGGGAGTCACATGGGAATTCCGTGTCAATCACTTGAGAATCACGTGGGAATCTCGTGTGAAGCACGTGGGAATCAGGTGTCAATCACATTGGAATCACGAGGGAATCACGTGAGAATGATGTGGGAATCACGTGGGAATCACGTGGGAATCATGCGTCAATCACGTGGGAATCACGTGTCATTTACGTGGGAATCACGTGGGAATCACGTGCCAATCACGTGCGAATCACGTGGGAATCACGTGTCAATCACGTGGGATTTTCGTGGGAATCACGTGGGAATCACGTGGGAATGATGTGTCAATCACGTGCGAATCACGTTGGAATCACGTATCAATCACGTGGAATTCACGTGGAAATCAGGTGTCAATCACGTTGGAATCACGAGGGAATCTCGTGGGAATCAGGTGGGAATCACGTGTCAATCACATGGAATTCACGTGGGAATCACGTGGGAATCATGTGGGATTGACGTGTCAATCACGTGGGAATCACGTGGGAATCACGTGGGAATCACGTGGGAATCACGTGGGAATCACGTGACATTCACGTGGGAATCACGTGGGAATCACGTGTCAATCACGTGTCAATCACGTGGGAATCACGTGGGAATCACGTGTCAATCACGTGGGAATCACGTAGGAATCACGTGTCATTCATATGGGAATCACGTGGGAATCACATCTCAATCATGTGCCAATTACGTGGGAATCACGTGGGAATTACGTGTCAATCACGTGGGAATCACGTGGGAATCACTTGTCAATCATGTGGGAATCACGTAGGAATCAAGTGAGAATCACATGGGAATCACGTGTTAGTCACATGGGAATCACCCGGGAATCACTTGTCAATCACGTGTTAATCACGTGGGAATCACGTGTCAATCACGTGGGAATCACGTGTCAATCACGTGGGAATCACATGGGAATCACGTGACAATCACGTGTCAATCACGTGGGAATCACGTGAGAATCACGTGTCAATCACGTGTCAATCATGTGGGAATCACGTGGGAATCACGTGAAAATCACGTTTGAATCAGGTGTCAATCACGTGGGAATCACGTGGGAATCACGTGGGAATCACGTGGGAATCAGGTGTCAATCACTTGAGAATCACGTGTCAATCACGTGTCAATCACGTGTCAGTCACGTGTCAATCACGTGTCAATCACGTGGGAATCACGTGGGAATCACGTGCGAATCATGTGCGAATCACGTGTCAATCACGTATCAATCACGTGGGAATCACGTGGGAATCACGTGAGAATCACGTGTCAATCACGTGCCAATCACGTGGGAATCATGTGTGAATCACGTGCGAATCACATGGGAATCAGGTGTCAATCACGTGGGAATCACGTGGGAATCACATGGGAATCAGGTGTCAATCACGTGCGAATCACATGGGAATCACGTGGGAATCACATGGGAATCACGTGTCAATGACGTGGGAATCACGTGGGAATCACATGGGAATCACGTGTCAATCACGTGGGAATCACGTGGGAATCACGTGAGAATCACTTGGGAATCACGTGAGAATCACGTGGGAATCACGTGTCAATCGCGTGCGAATCACGTGGGAATCACGTGTCAATCACGTGGAAATCACGTGGGACTCACATGGGAATCACGTGTCAATCACGTGGAAATCACGTGGGAATCACATGGGAATCACGTTTCAAACACGTGTCACTCACGTGGGAATCACGTTTGAGTCACGTGGGAATCATGTGTCAATCGCGTGCGAATCACATGGGAATCACGTATCAATCACGTGGGAATCACGTGGGAATCACGTGGGAATCACGTAGGAATCACGTGACATTCACGTGGGAATCACATTGGAATCAAGTGGGAATCATGCGTCAATCACATGGGAATCACGTTGGAATCAAGTGGGAATCATGCGTCAATCACATGGGAATACGTGGGAGTCACGTGGGAATCACTTGGTAATTACATAGCAGTCACGTGGGAATCACGTAGGAATCACGTGTCAATCACGTGGGAATCACGTGGGAATCACGTGGTAATCACCTGACATTCATATGGGAATCACGTGGGAATCACATCTCAATCATGTGTCAATGATGTGGGAATCACGTGGGAATTACGTGTCAATCACGGGGGAATCACTTGTCAATCATGTAGGAATCACGTAGGAATCACGTGAGAATCACATGGGAATCACGTTTCAGTCACGTGGGTATCACGTGGGAATCACGTGGGAATCACACGGGAATCACTTGTCAATCACGTGTCAATCACGTGGGAATCACATGTCAATCACGTGGGAATCACATGGGAATCACGCGTCATTCACGTGGGAATCACGTGTTATTCACGTGGGAATCACGTGAGAATCACGTGTCAATCACGTGGGAATCACGTGTCATTCACGTGGGAATCACTTGGGAATCACGTGTCAAACACGTGGGAATCTCGGGGGAGTCACGTGGGAATCACGTGTCAATCACGTCGGAATCACTTGTCAATCACGTTGGAATCACGTGGGAATCACGTGGGAATCACGTAGGAATCACGTGACATTCACGTGGGAATCACGTTGGAATCAAGTGGGAATCATGCGTCAATCACATGGGAATCACGTTGGAATCAAGTGGGAATCATGCGTCAATCACATGGGAAAACGTGGGAGTCACGTGGGAATCACTTGGAAATTACGTGGCAATCACATGGGAATCACGTGGGAATCACGTGTCAATCACGTGGGAATCACGTTGGAATCACGTTGTAATCACGTGACATTCACGTGGGAATCACGTGGGAATCATGCATCATTCACGTGGGAATCACGTGTCATTCACGTGGGAATCACGTGGGAATCACGTTTCAATCACGTGGGAATCACGAGGGAATCACGTGGGAATCACGTGGGAATCAGGTGTCAATCACGTGTCAATCACGTGGGAATCACGTGAGAATCACGTGGGAATCACGTGTGAGTCACGTGTAAATCACGTGGGAATCATGTGGGAATTATGTGTGAATCACGTGGATTCATGTGGGAATCATGTGAGAATCATGTGGGAATCACGTGTCAATTATGAAGGAATCACGTGGGAATCACTTGGGAATCACGGGGGACTTATGTGTGAATCACGTGGATTCATGTGGGAATCATGTGAGAATCACGTGGGAATCACATGTCAATTACGAAGGAATCACGTGGCAATCACGTGGGAATCACGTGGGAATCACGGGGGAATTATGTGTGAATCACGTGGATTCATGTGGAAATCATGTGAGAATCACGTGGGAATCACGTGTCAATCACGAAGGAATCACGTGGGAATCACGTGGGAATCACTTGTCAATCACGTGCGAATCACGTGTGAATCACTTGGGAGTCACGTGGAAATCACGGGGGAATAACGTGTGAATCACGTGGATTCATGTGGGAATCATGTGAGAATCACGTGGGAATCATGTGTCAATCACGAAGGAATCACATGGGAATCACGTGGGAATCACTTGTCAATTACGAAGGAATCACGTGGGAATCACGTCTGAATCATGTGTCAAACACGTGGGATTCACGTGGGAATCAGGTGGGAATCACGTTTCAATCAGATGTCACATGGGAATCAGGTGTCAATCACATGTGAATCACATGGGAATCACGTGGGAATCACATGGGAATCACGTGTCAATCACGTGGGAATCACGTGGGAATCACATGGGAATCACGTGTCAATCACGTGTCAATCACGTGGGAATCACGTGGGAATCACGTGAGAATCACTTGGGAATCACATGAGAATCACGTTGGAATCACGTGTCAATCGCGTACGAATCACATGGGAATCACGTGTCAATCACGTGGAAATCACGTGGGATTCACATGGGAATCACGTGTCAATCACGTGGGAATCACGTGGGAATCACATGGGAATCACGTTTCAATCACGTGTCAATCATGTGGGAATCACGTGTGATTCACGTGGGAATCACGTGGGAATCACGTGAGAATCACTTGGGAATCATGAGTCAATCGCGTGCTAATCACATGGGAATCACGTGTCAATCACGTTGGAATCACGTGGGAATCACGTGGGAATCACGTAGGAATCACGTGACATTCACGTGGGAATCACGTTGGAATCAAGTGGGAATCATGCGTC
The DNA here is from genome assembly GCF_963930625.1 of Muntiacus reevesi. Classification (NCBI taxonomy): domain Eukaryota; kingdom Metazoa; phylum Chordata; class Mammalia; order Artiodactyla; family Cervidae; genus Muntiacus; species Muntiacus reevesi. The sequence continues at coordinate 237,416 of NW_027077925.1, forward strand.
AATCACATGGGAATAGGTGGGAGTCACGTGGGAATCACTTGGTAATTACGTGGCAATCACGTGGGAATCACGTGGGAATCACGTGTCAATCACGTGGGAATCACGTGGGAATCATGTGGTAATCACGTGACATTCATATGGGAATCACGTTGGAATCACATCTCAATCATGTGTCAATGACGTGGAAATCACGTGGGAATTACGTGTCAATCACGTGGGAATCACTTGTCAATCATGTGAGAATCACGTAGGAATCACGTGGGAATCACAAGGGAATCACGTGTCAATCATGTGGGAATCACGTGGGAATCACGTGGGAATCACCTGGGAATCCCGTGTCAATATCGTGGTAATCACGTGTGAATCACGTGTGAATTACGTGTCAATAACATGGGAATCACCTGGGAATCACGTGTCAATCACGTGGGAATCACGTGGGAATCACATGGGAATCACGTGGAAATGAAGTGTGAATCACGTGAAAATTACGTGGGAATCACGTGGGAATCACGTGACATTCACCTGGGAATCATGTAGGAATCACGTGGGAATCGTGTGTCAATCAAGTGGGTATCACATGGGAATCACGTGGGAATCACGTGTCAATCACGTGGGAAACACGTGGAATCACTTGTCAATTACATGGGAATAACGAGGGTGTCATGTGGGAATCACGTGGGAATCACGTGTCAATCACATGGGAATGACGTAGGAATCACGTGTCAATCACTTGGGAATCACGTAGGAATCACGTGAGAATCACGTGGGAATCACGTGTGAATTACGTGTCAATCACATGGGAATCACCTGGGAATCACCTGGGAATCACGTGTAAATCACGTGGGAATCACGTGGGAATCACATGGGAATCACGTGGAAATCACGTGTCAATCGCGTGGGAATCACGTGGGTATCACGCGTCAATCGCATGGGAATCACGTGGGTATCACGCGTCAATCACGTGGGAATCACATGGGAATTCCCTGTCAATCACGTGAGAATCACGTGGGAATCACGTGTGAAGCACGTGGGAATCAGGTGTCAATCACGTTGGAATCACGAGGGAATCACGTGAGCATGATGTGGGAATCACGTGGGAATCACGTGGGAATCATGTGTCAATCACGTGGGAATCACGTGTCATTTACGTGGGAATCACGTGGGAATCTCGTGTCAATCACGTGGGAATCACGAGGGATTCACGTGTCAATCACTTGTCAATCACGTGGGAATCACGTGGGAATCACGTGTCAATCACGTGGGATTCCCATTGGAGTCACGTGTCAATCACGTGGGAATCACGAGGGGATCATGTGGAAATCACGTGGGAATCACGTGTCAATTACGTGTCAATCACGTGGGAATCTCGTGGGAATTAGGTGGGAATCACGTGTCAATCACGTGGAATTCACGTGGGAATCACGTGGGAATCACGTGGGAATCATGTGGAAATCAGGTGTCAATCAAGTTGGAATCACGAGGGAATCACGTGTCAATCCCGTAGGAATCACGTGGGAATCAAGTGTGAATCACGTGAAAATCACGTGGGAATCACGTGGGAATCACGTGGGAATCTCGTGTCAATCTCGTGGGAATCACGTGGGAATCACGTGACAATCATTTGGGAACCACGTGGGAATCACGTGGGAATCTCGAGTCCATCATGTGGGAATCACGTGGGAATCACGTGGGAATCTCGTGGGAATCACATGTCAATCGCGTGGGAATCACGTGGGAATCACGTGGGAATCACCTGGGAATCACGTGTCAATCACGTGGGAATCACGTGGGAATCACGTGTCAATCATGTGGGAATCACGTGGGAATCACGTGTCAATCGCGTGGGAATCACTTGGGAATCACCTGGGAATCACGTGTCAATATCGTGGGAATCACGTGTGAATCACGTGTGAATGACGTGTCAATCACATGGGAATCACCTGGGAATCACCTGGGAATCACGTGTCAATCACGTGGGAATCACGTGGGAATCACATGGGAATCACGTGGAAATGAAGTGTGAATCACGTGAAAATTACGTGGGAATCACGTGGGAATCACGTGGGAATCACGTGTCAATCACGTGAGAATCACTTGGGAATCTCATGGGAATCACGTGTCAATCACGTGTCAATCACGTGGCATTCCCGTGGGAATCACGTGTCAATCACGTGGGAATCACGTGGAAATCAGGTGTCAATCACGTGGGAATCACGTGGGAATCTCGTGGGAATCAGGTGGGAATCACGTGTCAATCACGTGGAATTCACGTGGGAATCACGTGGAATACACGTGGGAATCACGTGGGAATCACGAGGGAATCACGTGTCAATCACGTGGGAATCACGTGTCAATCACGTGGGAGTCACGTGTCAATCACGTGAGAATCACGTGGGAATCACGTGTGAAGCACGTGGGAATCAGGTGTCAATTACGTTGGAATCACGTAAGAATCACGTGAGAATGACGTGGGAATCACGTGGGAATCACGTGGGAATCACGTGGGAATCACGTGTCAATCTCGTTGGAATCACGTGGGAATCACGTGACAATCATTTGGGAATCACGTGGGAATCACGTGGGAATCTCGAGTCCATCATGTGGGAATCACGTGGGAATCACGTGGGAATCCCGTGGGAATCACGTGTCAATCGCGTGGGAATCACGTGGGAATCACGTGGGAATCACCTGGGAATCACGTGTCAATCACGTGGGAATCACGTGGGAATCATGTGTCAATCAAGTGGGTATCACGTGGGAATCATGTGTCAATCACGTAGGAAACACGTGGAATCACTTGTCAATCACATGGGAATCACGAGGGTGTCATGTGGGAATCACGTGGGAATCACGTGTCAATCACATGGGAATCACGTAGAAATCACGTGTCAATCACGTGGCAATCACGTGGGAATCACGGGTCATGCACGTGGGAATCACGAGGGAATCACGTGTCAATCACGCGGGAACCACGTGTCAATCACGTGGGAGTCACGTGAGAATCACGTGGGATTCACGTGGGAATCACGTGTCAGTCACATGGGAATCACGTGGGAATCACATGTCAATCACGTGGGAATCACGTTGGAATCACGTGTCAATCACGTGGGAATCACGTGTCAATCACGTGGAAATGACGTAGGCATCACGTGAGAATCATCTGGGAATCACGTGTCAATCACGTTGGAATCACGTGGGAATCACGTGGGAATCACTTGTCAATCACGTGGAATCCCGTGGGAATCACGTGGGAATCAAGTGTGAATCACGTGAAAATCACGTGGGAAACACGTGGGAATCACGTGAGAATCACGTGTCAAACTCGTTGGAATCACGTGGGAATCACGTGACAATCATTTGGGAATCAAGTGGGAATCACGTGGGAATCTCGAGACCATCATGTGGGAATCACGTGGTAATCACGTGGGAATCCCGTGGGAATCACGTGTCAATCGCGTGGGAATCACGTGGGAATCACGTGGGAATCACCTGGGAATCACGTGTCAATCACGTGGGAATCACAAGGGAATCACGTGTCAATCATGTGGGAATCACGTGGGAATCACTTGGGAATCACCTGGGAATCACGTGTCAATATCGTGGTAATCACGTGTGAATCACGTGTGAATTACGTGTCAATAACATGGGAATCACCTGGGAATCACGTGTCAATCACGTGGGAATCACCTGGGAATCACATGGGAATCACGTGGAAATGAAGTGTGAATCACGTGAAAATTACGTGGGTATCACGTGGGAATCACGTAGGAATCACGTGTCAATGGCGTGGGAATCACGTGGTTATCACGCGTCAATCATGTGGGAATCACGAGGGAATCACGTGGGAATCACGTGACATTCACCTGGGAATCATGTAGGAATCACGTGGGAATCGTGTGTCAATCAAGTGGGTATCACATGGGAATCACGTGGGAATCACGTGCCAATCACGTGGGAAACACGTGGAATCACTTGTCAATTACATGGGAATAACGAGGGTGTCATGTGGGAATCACGTGGGAATCACGTGACATTCACCTGGGAATCATGTAGGAATCACGTGGGAATCGTGTGTCAATCAAGTGGGTATCACATGGGAATCACGTGGGAATCACGTGTCAATCACATGGGAATCACGTAGGAATCACGTGTCAATAACGTGGGAATCACGTGGGAATCACGTGTCAATCACGTGGGAATCACTTGGGAATCACGTGTCAATAACGTGGGAATCACCTGGGAATCACGTGTCAATCACGTGGGAATCACGTGGGAATCACGTGTCAATCACGTGGGATTCCCGTGGGAATCACGTGTCAATCACGTGGGAATCACGAGGGGATCACGTGGGAATCACGTGGGAATCACGTGTCAATCACGTGTCAATCCCGTGGGAATCACGTGGGAATCACGTGTCAATCACGTGGGAATCTCGTGGGAATCAGGTGGGAAGCACGTGTCAATCACGTGGAATTCACGTGGGAATCACGTGTGAATCACGTGTCAATCACGTGGGAATCACTTGGGAATCTCATGGGAATCACGTGTCAATCACATGGGAATCACGTGGGAATCACGTGTCAATCACGTGGGAATCACGTGGAAATCAGGTGTCAATCACGTTGGAATCACGAGGGAATCACGTGTTAATCACGTGGGAATCACGTGGGAATCTCGTGGGAATCAGGTGGGAATCCGTGTCAATCACGTGGAATTCACGTGGGAATCACGTGGGAATCACGTGGGAATCACGTGTGAATTACGTGTCAATCACACGGGAATCACCTGGGAATCACCAGAGAATCACGTGTCAATCACGTGGGAATCACGTGGAAATCAGGTGTCAATCACGTGGGAATCACTTGGGAATCTCATGGGAATCACGTGTCAATCACGTGGAATTCACGTGGGAATCACGTGGGAATCATGTGGGAATCACGTGTCAATCACGTGGGAATCACGTGGGAATCACGTGACATTTACGTGGGAATCACGTGGGAATCACGTGTCAATCACGTGGAATTCACGTGGGAATCACGTGGGAATCATGTGGGAATCACGTGTCAATCACGTGGAATTCACGTGGGAATCACGTGGGAATCATGTGGGAATCACGTGTCAATCACGTGGGAATCACGTGGGAATCACGTGACATTCACGTGGGAATCACGTGGGAATCACGTGGGAATCACGTGACATTCACGTGGGAGTCACGTGGGAATCACGTGACAATCACGTGTCAATCACGTGGGAATCACGTGGGAATCACGTGGGAATCATGTGACATTCACGTGGGAATCACGTGGGAATCACGTGTCAATCACGTGGGAATCACGTGGAAATCACATGGTAATCACGTGTCATTCACGTGGTAATCACGTGGAAATCAAGTGTCAATCTCGTGGGAATCACCTGGGAATTACGTGGGAATCACGTGGGAATCATGTGTCAATCAAGTGGGTATCTCGTGGGAATCACGTGGGAATCACGTGTCAATCACGTGGAATTCACGTGGGAATCACGTGGGAATCACGTGTCAATCACGTGGGAATCACGTGGGAATCACGTGTCAATCGCGTGGGAATCACGTGGGAATCACCTGGGAATCACGTGTCAATATCGTTGGAATCACTGTGAATCACGTGTGAATTACGTGTCAATCACATGGGAATCACCTGGGAATCACCTGGGAATCACGTGTCAATCACGTGGGAATCACGTGTCAATCGCGTGGGAATCAGGTGGGTATCACGCGTCAATCACGAGGGAATCATATGGGAATCACATGTCAATCACGTGAGAATCACGTGGGAATCACGTGTGAAGCACGTGGGAATCAGGTGTCAATCACGTTGGAATCACGTAAGAATCACGTGAGAATGACGTGGGAATCACGTGGGAATCACGTGGGAATCATGCGTCCATCACGTGGGAATAACGTGTCATTCACGTGGGAATCACGTGGGAATCACATGTCAATCACGTGGGAATCACATGGGAATCATGTGTCAATCACTTGTCAATCACCTGGGAATCACGTGGGAATCACGTTTCAATCACGTGTCAATCACGTGGCATTCCCGTGGGAATCACGTGTCAATCACGTGGGAATCACGTGGGAATCACATGGGAATCAGGTGTCAATCACGTGCGAATCACATGGGAATCACGTGGGAATCACATGGGAATCACGTGTCAATGACGTGGGAATCACGTGGGAATCACATGGGAATCACGTGTCAATCACGTGGGAATCACGTGGGAATCACGTGAGAATCACTTGGGAATCACGTGAGAATCACGTGGGAATCACGTGTCAATCGCGTGCGAATCACGTGGGAATCACGTGTCAATCACGTGGAAATCACGTGGGACTCACATGGGAATCACGTGTCAATCACGTGGAAATCACGTGGGAATCACATGGGAATCACGTTTCAAACACGTGTCACTCACGTGGGAATCACGTTTGAGTCACGTGGGAATCATGTGTCAATCGCGTGCGAATCACATGGGAATCACGTATCAATCACGTGGGAATCACGTGGGAATCACGTGGGAATCACGTAGGAATCACGTGACATTCACGTGGGAATCACATTGGAATCAAGTGGGAATCATGCGTCAATCACATGGGAATCACGTTGGAATCAAGTGGGAATCATGCGTCAATCACATGGGAATACGTGGGAGTCACGTGGGAATCACTTGGTAATTACATAGCAGTCACGTGGGAATCACGTAGGAATCACGTGTCAATCACGTGGGAATCACGTGGGAATCACGTGGTAATCACCTGACATTCAAATGGGAATCACGTGGGAATCACATCTCAATCATGTGTCAATGATGTGGGAATCACGTGGGAATTACGTGTCAATCACGGGGGAATCACTTGTCAATCATGTAGGAATCACGTAGGAATCACGTGAGAATCACATGGGAATCACGTTTCAGTCACGTGGGTATCACGTGGGAATCACGTGGGAATCACACGGGAATCACTTGTCAATCACGTGTCAATCACGTGGGAATCACATGTCAATCACGTGGGAATCACATGGGAATCACGCGTCATTCACGTGGGAATCACGTGTTATTCACGTGGGAATCACGTGAGAATCACGTGTCAATCACGTGGGAATCACGTGTCATTCACGTGGGAATCACTTGGGAATCACGTGTCAAACACGTGGGAATCTCGGGGGAGTCACGTGGGAATCACGTGTCAATCACGTCGGAATCACTTGTCAATCACGTTGGAATCACGTGGGAATCACGTGGGAATCACGTAGGAATCACGTGACATTCACGTGGGAATCACGTTGGAATCAAGTGGGAATCATGCGTCAATCACATGGGAATCACGTTGGAATCAAGTGGGAATCATGCGTCAATCACATGGGAAAACGTGGGAGTCACGTGGGAATCACTTGGTAATTACGTGGCAATAACGTGGGAATCACGTGGGAATCACGTGTCAATCACGTGGGAATCACGTTGGAATCACGTTGTAATCACGTGACATTCACGTGGGAATCACGTGGGAATCATGCATCATTCACGTGGGAATCACGTGTCATTCACGTGGGAATCACGTGGGAATCACGTTTCAATCACGTGGGAATCACGAGGGAATCACGTGGGAATCACGTGGGAATCAGGTGTCAATCACGTGTCAATCACGTGGGAATCACGTGAGAATCACGTGGGAATCACGTGTGAGTCACGTGTAAATCACGTGGGAATCATGTGGGAATTATGTGTGAATCACGTGGATTCATGTGGGAATCATGTGAGAATCATGTGGGAATCACGTGTCAATTATGAAGGAATCACGTGGGAATCACTTGGGAATCACGGGGGACTTATGTGTGAATCACGTGGATTCATGTGGGAATCATGTGAGAATCACGTGGGAATCACATGTCAATTACGAAGGAATCACGTGGCAATCACGTGGGAATCACGTGGGAATCACGGGGGAATTATGTGTGAATCACGTGGATTCATGTGGAAATCATGTGAGAATCACGTGGGAATCACGTGTCAATCACGAAGGAATCACGTGGGAATCACGTGGGAATCACTTGTCAATCACGTGCGAATCACGTGTGAATCACTTGGGAGTCACGTGGAAATCACGGGGGAATAACGTGTGAATCACGTGGATTCATGTGGGAATCATGTGAGAATCACGTGGGAATCATGTGTCAATCACGAAGGAATCACGTGGGAATCACGTGGGAATCACTTGTCAATTACGAAGGAATCACGTGGGAATCACGTCTGAATCATGTGTCAAACACGTGGGATTCACGTGGGAATCAGGTGGGAATCACGTTTCAATCAGATGTCACATGGGAATCAGGTGTCAATCACATGTGAATCACATGGGAATCACGTGGGAATCACATGGGAATCACGTGTCAATCACGTGGGAATCACGTGGGAATCACATGGGAATCACGTGTCAATCACGTGTCAATCACGTGGGAATCACGTGGGAATCACGTGAGAATCACTTGGGAATCACATGAGAATCACGTTGGAATCACGTGTCAATCGCGTACGAATCACATGGGAATCACGTGTCAATCACGTGGAAATCACGTGGGATTCACATGGGAATCACGTGTCAATCACGTGGGAATCACGTGGGAATCACATGGGAATCACGTTTCAATCACGTGTCAATCATGTGGGAATCACGTGTGATTCACGTGGGAATCACGTGGGAATCACGTGAGAATCACTTGGGAATCATGAGTCAATCGCGTGCTAATCACATGGGAATCACGTGTCAATCACGTTGGAATCACGTGGGAATCACGTGGGAATCACGTAGGAATCACGTGACATTCACGTGGGAATCACGTTGGAATCAAGTGGGAATCATGCGTCAATCACATGGGAATAGGTGGGAGTCACGTGGGAATCACTTGGTAATTACGTGGCAATCACGTGGGAATCACGTGGGAATCACGTGTCAATCACGTGGGAATCACGTGGGAATCATGTGGTAATCACGTGACATTCATATGGGAATCACGTTGGAATCACATCTCAATCATGTGTCAATGACGTGGAAATCACGTGGGAATTACGTGTCAATCACGTGGGAATCACTTGTCAATCATGTGAGAATCACGTAGGAATCACGTGGGAATCACAAGGGAATCACGTGTCAATCATGTGGGAATCACGTGGGAATCACGTGGGAATCACCTGGGAATCACGTGTCAATATCGTGGTAATCACGTGTGAATCACGTGTGAATTACGTGTCAATAACATGGGAATCACCTGGGAATCACGTGTCAATCACGTGGGAATCACGTGGGAATCACATGGGAATCACGTGGAAATGAAGTGTGAATCACGTGAAAATTACGTGGGAATCACGTGGGAATCACGTGACATTCACCTGGGAATCATGTAGGAATCACGTGGGAATCGTGTGTCAATCAAGTGGGTATCACATGGGAATCACGTGGGAATCACGTGTCAATCACGTGGGAAACACGTGGAATCACTTGTCAATTACATGGGAATAACGAGGGTGTCATGTGGGAATCACGTGGGAATCACGTGTCAATCACATGGGAATGACGTAGGAATCACGTGTCAATCACTTGGGAATCACGTAGGAATCACGTGAGAATCACGTGGGAATCACGTGTGAATTACGTGTCAATCACATGGGAATCACCTGGGAATCACCTGGGAATCACGTGTAAATCACGTGGGAATCAGGTGGGAATCACATGGGAATCACGTGGAAATCACGTGTCAATCGCGTGGGAATCACGTGGGTATCACGCGTCAATCGCATGGGAATCACGTGGGTATCACGCGTCAATCACGTGGGAATCACAAGGGAATTCCCTGTCAATCACGTGAGAATCACGTGGGAATCACGTGTGAAGCACGTGGGAATCAGGTGTCAATCACGTTGGAATCACGAGGGAATCACGTGAGCATGATGTGGGAATCACGTGGGAATCACGTGGGAATCATGTGTCAATCACGTGGGAATCACGTGTCATTTAGTGGGAATCACGTGGGAATCTCGTGTCAATCACGTGGGAATCACGAGGGATTCACGTGTCAATCACTTGTCAATCACGTGGGAATCACGTGGGAATCACGTGTCAATCACGTGGGATTCCCATTGGAGTCACGTGTCAATCACGTGGGAATCACGAGGGGATCATGTGGAAATCACGTGGGAATCACGTGTCAATTACGTGTCAATCACGTGGGAATCTCGTGGGAATTAGGTGGGAATCACGTGTCAATCACGTGGAATTCACGTGGGAATCACGTGGGAATCACGTGGGAATCATGTGGAAATCAGGTGTCAATCAAGTTGGAATCACGAGGGAATCACGTGTCAATCCCGTAGGAATCACGTGGGAATCAAGTGTGAATCACGTGAAAATCACGTGGGAATCACGTGGGAATCACGTGGGAATCTCGTGTCAATCTCGTGGGAATCACGTGGGAATCACGTGACAATCATTTGGGAACCACGTGGGAATCACGTGGGAATCTCGAGTCCATCATGTGGGAATCACGTGGGAATCACGTGGGAATCTCGTGGGAATCACATGTCAATCGCGTGGGAATCACGTGGGAATCACGTGGGAATCACCTGGGAATCACGTGTCAATCACGTGGGAATCACGTGGGAATCACGTGTCAATCATGTGGGAATCACGTGGGAATCACGTGTCAATCGCGTGGGAATCACTTGGGAATCACCTGGGAATCACGTGTCAATATCGTGGGAATCACGTGTGAATCACGTGTGAATGACGTGTCAATCACATGGGAATCACCTGGGAATCACCTGGGAATCACGTGTCAATCACGTGGGAATCACGTGGGAATCACATGGGAATCACGTGGAAATGAAGTGTGAATCACGTGAAAATTACGTGGGAATCACGTGGGAATCACGTGGGAATCACGTGTCAATCACGTGAGAATCACTTGGGAATCTCATGGGAATCACGTGTCAATCACGTGTCAATCACGTGGCATTCCCGTGGGAATCACGTGTCAATCACGTGGGAATCACGTGGAAATCAGGTGTCAATCACGTGGGAATCTCGTGGGAATCAGGTGGGAATCACGTGTCAATCACGTGGAATTCACGTGGGAATCACGTGGAATACACGTGGGAATCACGTGGGAATCACGAGGGAATCACGTGTCAATCACGTGGGAATCACGTGGGAATCACGTGTCAATCACGTGGGAGTCACGTGTCAATCACGTGAGAATCACGTGGGAATCACGTGTGAAGCACGTGGGAATCAGGTGTCAATAACGTTGGAATCACGTAAGAATCACGTGAGAATGACGTGGGAATCACGTGGGAATCACGTGGGAATCACGTGGGAATCACGTGTCAATCTCGTTGGAATCACGTGGGAATCACGTGACAATCATTTGGGAATCACGTGGGAATCACGTGGGAATCTCGAGTCCATCATGTGGGAATCACGTGGGAATCACGTGGGAATCCCGTGGGAATCACGTGTCAATCGCGTGGGAATCACGTGGGAATCACGTGGGAATCACCTGGGAATCACGTGTCAATCACGTGGGAATCACGTGGGAATCATGTGTCAATCAAGTGGGTATCACGTGGGAATCATGTGTCAATCACGTAGGAAACACGTGGAATCACTTGTCAATCACATGGGAATCACGAGGGTGTCATGTGGGAATCACGTGGGAATCACGTGTCAATCACATGGGAATCACGTAGAAATCACGTGTCAATCACGTGGCAATCACGTGGGAATCACGGATCATGCACGTGGGAATCACGAGGGAATCACGTGTCAATCACGCGGGAACCACGTGTCAATCACGTGGGAGTCACGTGAGAATCACGTGGGATTCACGTGGGAATCACGTGTCAGTCACATGGGAATCACGTGGGAATCACATGTCAATCACGTGGGAATCACGTTGGAATCACGTGTCAATCACGTGGGAATCACGTGTCAATCACGTGGAAATGACGTAGGCATCACGTGAGAATCATCTGGGAATCACGTGTCAATCACGTTGGAATCACGTGGGAATCACGTGGGAATCACTTGTCAATCACGTGGGAATCCCGTGGGAATCACGTGGGAATCAAGTGTGAATCACGTGAAAATCACGTGGGAAACACGTGGGAATCACGTGAGAATCACGTGTCAAACTCGTTGGAATCACGTGGGAATCACGTGACAATCATTTGGGAATCAAGTGGGAATCACGTGGGAATCTCGAGACCATCATGTGGGAATCACGTGGTAATCACGTGGGAATCCCGTGGGAATCACGTGTCAATCGCGTGGGAATCACGTGGGAATCACGTGGGAATCACCTGGGAATCACGTGTCAATCACGTGGGAATCACAAGGGAATCACGTGTCAATCATGTGGGAATCACGTGGGAATCACTTGGGAATCACCTGGGAATCACGTGTCAATATCGTGGTAATCACGTGTGAATCACGTGTGAATTACGTGTCAATAACATGGGAATCACCTGGGAATCACGTGTCAATCACGTGGGAATCACCTGGGAATCACATGGGAATCACGTGGAAATGAAGTGTGAATCACGTGAAAATTACGTGGGTATCACGTGGGAATCACGTAGGAATCACGTGTCAATGGCGTGGGAATCACGTGGTTATCACGCGTCAATCATGTGGGAATCACGAGGGAATCACGTGGGAATCACGTGACATTCACCTGGGAATCATGTAGGAATCACGTGGGAATCGTGTGTCAATCAAGTGGGTATCACATGGGAATCACGTGGGAATCACGTGCCAATCACGTGGGAAACACGTGGAATCACTTGTCAATTACATGGGAATAACGAGGGTGTCATGTGGGAATCACGTGGGAATCACGTGACATTCACCTGGGAATCATGTAGGAATCACGTGGGAATCGTGTGTCAATCAAGTGGGTATCACATGGGAATCACGTGGGAATCACGTGTCAATCACATGGGAATCACGTAGGAATCACGTGTCAATAACGTGGGAATCACGTGGGAATCACGTGTCAATCACGTGGGAATCACTTGGGAATCACGTGTCAATAACGTGGGAATCACCTGGGAATCACGTGTCAATCACGTGGGAATCACGTGGGAATCACGTGTCAATCACGTGGGATTCCCGTGGGAATCACGTGTCAATCACGTGGGAATCACGAGGGGATCACGTGGGAATCACGTGGGAATCACGTGTCAATCACGTGTCAATCCCGTGGGAATCACGTGGGAATCACGTGTCAATCACGTGGGAATCTCGTGGGAATCAGGTGGGAAGCACGTGTCAATCACGTGGAATTCACGTGGGAATCACGTGTGAATCACGTGTCAATCACGTGGGAATCACTTGGGAATCTCATGGGAATCACGTGTCAATCACATGGGAATCACGTGGGAATCACGTGTCAATCACGTGGGAATCACGTGGAAATCAGGTGTCAATCACGTTGGAATCACGAGGGAATCACGTGTTAATCACGTGGGAATCACGTGGGAATCTCGTGGGAATCAGGTGGGAATCCGTGTCAATCACGTGGAATTCACGTGGGAATCACGTGGGAATCACGTGGGAATCACGTGTGAATTACGTGTCAATCACACGGGAATCACCTGGGAATCACCAGAGAATCACGTGTCAATCACGTGGGAATCACGTGGAAATCAGGTGTCAATCACGTGGGAATCACTTGGGAATCTCATGGGAATCACGTGTCAATCACATGGGAATCACGTGGGAATCACGTGTCAATCACGTGGAATTCACGTGGGAATCACGTGGGAATCATGTGGGAATCACGTGTCAATCACGTGGGAATCACGTGGGAATCACGTGACATTTACGTGGGAATCACGTGGGAATCACGTGGGAATCACGTGACATTCACGTGGGAATCACGTGGGAATCACGTGGGAATCACGTGACATTCACGTGGGAGTCACGTGGGAATCACGTGACAATCACGTGTCAATCACGTGGGAATCACGTGGGAATCACGTGGGAATCATGTGACATTCACGTGGGAATCACGTGGGAATCACGTGTCAATCACGTGGGAATCACGTGGAAATCACATGGTAATCACGTGTCATTCACGTGGTAATCACGTGGAAATCAAGTGTCAATCTCGTGGGAATCACCTGGGAATTACGTGGGAATCACGTGGGAATCATGTGTCAATCAAGTGGGTATCTCGTGGGAATCACGTGGGAATCACGTGTCAATCACGTGGAATTCACGTGGGAATCACGTGGGAATCACGTGTCTATCACGTGGGAATCACGTGGGAATCACGTGTCAATCGCGTGGGAATCACGTGGGAATCACCTGGGAATCACGTGTCAATATCGTTGGAATCACTGTGAATCACGTGTGAATTACGTGTCAATCACATGGGAATCACCTGGGAATCACCTGGGAATCACGTGTCAATCACGTGGGAATCACGTGGGAATCACGTGTCAATCGCGTGGGAATCAGGTGGGTATCACGCGTCAATCACGAGGGAATCACATGGGAATCACATGTCAATCACGTGAGAATCACGTGGGAATCACGTGTGAAGCACGTGGGAATCAGGTGTCAATCACGTTGGAATCACGTAAGAATCACGTGAGAATGACGTGGGAATCACGTGGGAATCACGTGGGAATCATGCGTCCATCACGTGGGAATAACGTGTCATTCACGTGGGAATCACGTGGGAATCACATGTCAATCACGTGGGAATCACATGGGAATCATGTGTCAATCACTTGTCAATCACCTGGGAATCACGTGGGAATCACGTTTCAATCACGTGTCAATCACGTGGCATTCCCGTGGGAATCACGTGTCAATCACGTGGGAATCATGAGGGGATCACGTGGGATTCTCGGGGGAATCAGGTGGGAATCACGTGTCAATCACGTGGAATTCACGTGGGAATCACGTGGGAATCACGTGTCAATCACGTGGGAATCACGTGGGAATCTCGTGGGAATCTCGTGGGAATCAGGTGGGAATCACGTGTCAATCACGTGGAATTCACGAGGGAATTACGTGGGAATCCCGTGGGAATCATGTGTCAATCGCGTGGGAATCACTTGGGAATCTCATGGGAATCACGTGTCAATCACATGGGAATCACGTGGGAATAACGTGTCAATCACGTGGAATCACGTGGAAATAAGGTGTCAATCACGTTGGAATCACGAGGGAATCTCGTGGGAATCACGTGTCAATCACATGGGAATCACGTGGGAATCACGTGTCAATCACGTGGGAATCACGTGGAAATCAGGTGTCAATCACGTGGGAATCACTTGGGAATCTCATGGGAATCACGTGTCAATCACATGGGAATCACGTGGGAATCACGTGTCAATCACGTGGAATTCACGTGGGAATCACGTGGGAATCACATGGGAATCACGTGACATTCACGTGGGAATCACGTGGGAATCACGTGGGAATCACGTGACATTCACGTGGGAGTCACGTGGGAATCACGTGACAATCACGTGTCAATCACGTGGGAATCACGTGGGAATCACGTGGGAATCATGTGACATTCACGTGGGAATCACGTGGGAATCACGTGTCAATCACGTGGGAATCACGTGGAAATCACGTGGTAATCACGTGTCATTCACGTGGTAATCACGTGGAAATCAAGTGTCAATCTCGTGGGAATCACCTGGGAATTACGTGGGAATCACGTGGGAATCATGTGTCAATCAAGTGGATATCTCGTGGGAATCACGTGGGAATCACGTGTCAATCACGTTGGAATCACGTGGGAATCACATGTCAATCACGTGGGAATCCCGTGGGAATCACGTGGGAATCAAGTGTGAATCACGTGAAAATCTCGTGGGAATCACGTGGGAATCACGTGACAATCATTTGGGAACCACGTGGCAATCACGTGGGAATCTCGAGTCCATCATGTGGGAATCACGTGGGAATCACGTGGGAATCCCGTGGGAATCACATGTAAATCGCGTGGGAATCACGTGTCAATCACTTGGGAATCATGTGGGAATCTCGTTGGAATCAGGTGGGAATCACGTGTCAATCACGTGGATTTCACGTGGGAATCACGTGGGAATCACGTGGGAATCACGTGTCAATCACGTGGGAATCACGTGTCAATCGCGTGGGAATCACGTGGGAATCACCTGGGAATCACGTGTCAATATCGTTGGAATCACTGTGAATCACGTGAGAATTACGTGTCAATCACATGGGAATCACCTGGGAATCACCTGGGAATCACGTGTCAATCACGTGGGAATCACGTGGGAATCACATGGGAATCACGTGGAAATGCAGTGTGAATCACGTGAAAATTACGTGGGAATCACGTGGGAATCATGTGGGAATCACGTGTCAATCGCGTGGGAATCACGTGGGTATCACGCGTCAATCACGTGGGAATCACATGGGAATCACGTGTCAATCACGTGAGAATCACGTGGGAATCACGTGTGAAGCACGTGGGAATCAGGTGTCAATCACGTTGGAATCACGTAAGAATCACGTGAGAATGACATGGGAATCACGTGGGAATCACGTGGGAATCATGCATCTATCACGTGGGAATAACGTGTCATTCACGTGGGAATCACGTGGGAATCACATGTCAATCACGTGGGAATCACATGGGAATCACGTGTCAATCACTTGTCAATCACGTGGGAATCACGTGGGAATCACGTGTCAATCACGTGTCAATCACGTGGCATTCCCGTTGGAATCACGTGTCAATCACGTGGGAATCACGAGGGGATCAAGTGGGAATCTCGTGGGAATCTCGTGGGAATCAGGTGGGAATCACGTGTCAATCACGTGGAATTCACGAGGGAATTACGTGGGAATCCCGTGGGAATCATGTGTCAATCGCGTGGGAATCACTTGGGAATCTCATGGGAATCACGTGTCAATCACATGGGAATCACGTGGGAATAACGTGTCAATCACGTGGAATCACGTGGAAATCAGGTGTCAATCACGTTGGAATCACGAGGGAATCTCGTGGGAATCACGTGTCAATCACATGGGAATCACGTGGGAATCACGTGTCAATCACGTGGGAATTACGTGGAAATCAGGTGTCAATCACGTGGGAATCACTTGGGAATCTCATGGGAATCACGTGTCAATCACATGGGAATCACGTGGGAATCACGTGTCAATCACGTGGAATTCACGTGGGAATCACGTGGGAATCACGTGACATTCACGTGGGAATCACGTGGGAATCACGTGGGAATCACGTGACATTCACGTGGGAGTCACGTGGGAATCACGTGACAATCACGTGTCAATCACGTGGGAATCACGTGGGAATCACGTGGGAATCATGTGACATTCACGTGGGAATCACGTGGGAATCACGTGTCAATCACGTGGGAATCACGTGGAAATCACGTGGTAATCACGTGTCATTCACGTGGTAATCACGTGGAAATCAAGTGTCAATCTCGTGGGAATCACCTGGGAATTACGTGGGAATCACGTGGGAATCATGTGTCAATCAAGTGGATATCTCGTGGGAATCACGTGGGAATCACGTGTCAATCACGTTGGAATCACGTGGGAATCACATGTCAATCACGTGGGAATCCCGTGGGAATCACGTGGGAATCAAGTGTGAATCACGTGAAAATCTCGTGGGAATCACGTGACAATCATTTGGGAACCACGTGGCAATCACGTGGGAATCTCGAGTCCATCATGTGGGAATCACGTGGGAATCACGTGGGAATCCCGTGGGAATCACATGTAAATCGCGTGGGAATCACGTGTCAATCACTTGGGAATCATGTGGGAATCTCGTTGGAATCAGGTGGGAATCACGTGTCAATCACATGGAATTCACGTGGGAATCACGTGGGAATCACGTGTCAATCACGTGGGAATCACGTGTCAATCGCGTGGGAATCACCTGGGAATCACCTGGGAATCACGTGTCAATCACGTGGGAATCACGTGGGAATCACATGGGAATCACGTGGAAATGCAGTGAGAATCACGTGAAAATTACGTGGGAATCACGTGGGAATCATGTGGGAATCACGTGTCAATCGCGTGGGAATCACGTGGGTATCACGCGTCAATCACGTGGGAATCACATGGGAATCACGTGTCAATCACGTGAGAATCACGTGGGAATCACGTGTGAAGCACGTGGGAATCAGGTGTCAATCACGTTGGAATCACGTAAGAATCACGTGAGAATGACATGGGAATCACGTGGGAATCACGTGGGAATCATGCGTCTATCACGTGGGAATAACGTGTCATTCACGTGGGAATCACGTGGGAATCACATGTCAATCACGTGGGAATCACATGGGAATCACGTGTCAATCACTTGTCAATCACGTGGGAATCACGTGGGAATCACGTGTCAATCACGTGTCAATCACGTGGCATTCCCGTTGGAATCACGTGTCAATCACGTGGGAATAACGAGGGGATCAAGTGGGAATCTCGGGGGAATCAGGTGGGAATCACGTGTCAATCACGTGGAATTCACGTGGGAATCACGTGGGAATCACGTGTCAATCACGTGGGAATCACGTGGGAATCTCGTGGGAATCTCGTGGGAATCAGGTGGGAATCACGTGTCAATCACGTGGAATTCACGTGGGAATTACGTGGGAAAACCGTGGGCATCACGTGTCAATCGCGTGGGAATCACGTGGGAATCACGTGGGAATCACCTGGGAATCACGTGTCCATCACGTGGGAATCACGTGGAAATCTCGTGGGAATCTTGTGGGAATCAGGTGGGAATCACATGTCAATCACGTGGAATTCACGTGGGAATTACGTGGGAATCCCGTGGGAATCACGTGTCAATCACGTGGGAATCACATGGGAATCACGTGGGAATCACCTGGGAATCACGTGTCCATCACGTGGCATTCCCGTGGGAATCACGTGTCAATCACGTGGGAATCACGAGGGGATCACGTGGGAATCTCGGTGGAATCAGGTGGGAATCACGTGTCAATCACGTGGAATTCACGTGGGAATCACGTGGGAATCACGTGTCAATCACGTGGGAATCACGTGGGAATCACGTGGTATTCATGCGTCAATCACGTGGGAATCACGTGTCAATCACGTGGAATTCACGTGGGAATCACGTGTGAATCACGTGTGAATTACGTGTCAATCACATGGGAATCACCTGGGAATCACCTGGGAATCACGTGTCAATCACGTGGGAATCACGTGGGAATCACATGGGAATCACGTGGAAATGAAGCGTGAATCACGTGAAAGTTACGTGGGAATCACGTGGTAATCACGTGGGAATCACGTGTCAATCGCGTGGGAATCACGTGGGTATCACGCGTCAATCACGTGGGAATCACGTGGGAATCACGTGGGAATCACGTGGGAATCACGTGGGAATCACATGACATTCACGTGGGAATCACGTGGGAATCACGTGTCAATCACGTGGGAATCACGTGGAAATCACGTGGGAATCACGTGTCATTAACGTGGGAATAACGTGGAAATCAAGTGTCAATCACGTGGGAATCACCTGGGAATCACGTGGGAATCACGTGGGAATAATGTGTCAATCAAGCGGGTATCACGTGGGAATCACGTGGGAATCACGTGTCAATCACGTGGGAAACACGTGGAATCACTTGTCAATCACATGGGAATCACGAGGGTGTCATGTGGGAATCACGTGGGAATCACGTGTCAATCACATGGGAATCACGTAGGAATCACGTGTCAATCACGTGGGAATCACGTGGGAATCACGGGTCATTCACGTGGGAATCACGAGGGAATCACGTGTCAATCACGTGGGAATCACGTGAGAATCACGTGGGAATCACGTGTGAATTACGTGTCAATCACATGGGAATCACCTGGGAATCACCTGGGAATCACGTGTCAATCACGTGGGAATCACGTGGGAATCACATGGGAATCACGTGGAAATGAATTGTGAGTCACGTGAAAATTACGTGGGAATCACGTGGGAATCATGTGGAAATCACGTGGGAATCACGTGGGAAGCACGTGGGAATCACGTGGAAATCACGTGTCAATCACGTGGGAATCACGTGGGAATCATGTGGAAATCACTTGTGAATCACGAGTCAATCACGTGGGAATCACGATGGAATAACGTGGGAATCACGAGGGAATCATGTTTGAATCACGTGTCAATCACGTGGGAATCACGGGGGAATCACTTGTGAATCACATGTCAATCTCGTTGGGAATCAAGTGGGAATCACGTGGGAATAACGTGGCAACCACGTGCGAATCACATGGGAATCAAGCATCAATCACGTGGGAATCACGTGTGAGTCACGTGGGAATCTCTTGAGAAACACGTGGTAATCACGTGGGAATCACGTGGGAATCACGTGTCAATCACGTGGGAATCAGGTGGTAATCATGCGTCAATCACGTGTCATTCACGTGGGAATCACGTGGGAATCACATGGTAATCATGCGTCAATCACGTGGGAATGACGTGGAAGTCACGTGGGAATCACGTGGGAATCACGTGGGAATCACATGGGAATCATGCGTCAATCACGTGGGAATGACGTGGAAGTCACGTGGGAGTCACGTGGGAATCACGTGGTAATCACGTGGAAATCACCTGGGAATCACGTGTCAAACACGTGGGAGTCACATGGGAATCACATGTCAATCACGAGGGAATCACGTGGGAATCACGTGGGAATCACGTGTCAATCACATGGGAATCACGTGGGAATCACGTGTCAATCACGTGGGAATCATGTGGGAATCACGTGGGAAACACGTGGCAATCACGTGTCAATCACGTGGGAATCACGTGGGAATAACGTGTCAATCACGTGGGAACCACGTGTCAATTACGTTGGAATCACGTGGGAATCATGTGTCATTCACGTGGGAATCACGTGGGAATCACGTGGGCATCACGTGTGAATCATTTGGGAATCACGTGTCAATCACGTTGGAATCACTTGGGAATCACGTGTCAATCACTTGGAAATCACGTGAGAATCACGTGGGCATCACGTGGGAATCAAGTGTGAATCACGTGACACGCACGTGGGAATCACGTGGGAATCACGTGGTAATCATGTGCGAATCACGTGTTAATCACGTGAAAATCACGTGGGAATCACGTGAGAATCACGTGGGAATCACATGGGAATCACGTGTCAATCGCGTGGGACTCATGTGGGAATCACGTGGGAATCATGTGGAAATCACGTATCATTCACGTGGCAATCACTAGGGAATGACGTGTCAATCACGTGGGAAACACGTGGGAATCACGTGGGCATCCCGTGGGAATGACGTGACATTCATTTGGGTCTCACGTGGGAATCACGTGAGAATCACGTGGGAATCACGTGTGAATCACATGGGAATCAAGTGTGAATCACGTGAAAATTATGTGTGAATCACGTGTGAATCACGTGTGAATCACGTGTCTATCGCGTGGGAATCACGTGGGAATCACCTTGGAATCACGTGTCAATCACGTGGAAATCACGTAGGCATCACGAGGGAATCATCTTGGAATCACGTGTCAATCACGTTGGAATCACGTGGAAATCACGTGGGAATCACTTGTCAATCACGTGGGAATCCCATGGGAATCACGTGGGAATCACGTGAAAATCATTTGGGATTCACGTGGGAAGCACGTTGGAATCTCGTCTCCATCATGTGGGAATCACGTGGGAATCACGAGGGAATAACATGGGAATCACGTGTCAATCACATGGGTATCATGTAGGAATCACGTGTCAATCACGTGGGAATCACGTGGGAATCACGTGTCAATAACATGGAATTCACATGGGAATCACGTGGGAATCATGCATCATTCACCTGGAAATCACGTGGGAGTCACGTGGGAATCACGTGGGAATCACGTGGGAATCACGTGGTAAGCACGTGGGAATCTCGTGGGAATCAGGAGGGAATCACGTGGGAATCACCTGGGAATCACGTGTCAATCACGTGGGAATCACGTGGGAATCACGTGGGAATCACGTGGGAAACACGTGTCAATTGCGTGATAATCACGTGGAAATCAAGTGTGAATCATGTGAAAATTACGTGGGAATCACGTGGGAATCACGTGGGAATCACGTGTCAATTGCGTGGGAATCACGTGGAAATCAAGTGTGAATCATGTGAAAATCAAGTGGGAATTACGAGGGAATCACGTGTCAATCACGTGGGAATCACTTGGGAATCTCATGGGAATCATGTGGAAATCACGTGACAATCACTTGGGAATCACGTGGGAATCACTTGGGAATCTCGTGTCAATCACGTGGGAATCACGTGGTAATCACGTGGGAATCACGTGGGAATCAAGTGTGAACCACGTGAACATTACGTGAGAATCACGTGGGAGTCACGTGGGAATCACGTGTCAATCGCGTGGGACTCACGTGGGAATCACGTGGGAATCACCTGGGAATTACGTGTGAATCACGTGTCAATCACGTGGGAATCACGTGTGAATCACGTGGGAATCACGTGGGAATCACGTGTGAATCACGTGTCAATCACGTGGGAATCACGTGGGAATCACGTGGGAATCACGTGGGAATCACGGGGGAATCACGTGGGAATCACGTGTGAATCACGTGTCAATCACGTGGGAATCACGAGGGAATCACGTGTGAATCACGTGTCAATCACGTGGGAATCACGTGGGAATCACGTGGGAATCACGTGGGAATCACGGGGGAATCACGTGGGAATCACGTGTGAATCACGTGTCAATCACGTGGGAATCACGTGGGAATCACGTGGGAATCACGTGTCAATCACGTGGGAATCACGTGGGAATCACGTGGGAATCACGTGGGAATCTCGTGGGAATCTCGTGGGAATCAGGAGGGAATCACGTGGGAATCACCTGGGAATCACGTGTCAATCACGTGGGAATCACGTGGGAATCACGTGGGAATCACGTGGGAATCACGTGTCAATTGCGTGAGAATCACGTGGAAATCAAGTGTGAATCATGTGAAAATTACGTGGGAATCACGTGGGAATCACGTGTCAATTGCGTGGGAATCACGTGAAATCAAGTGTGAATCATGTGAAAATCAAGTGGGAATCACGTGGGAATCACGTGTCAATCACGTGGGAATCACTTGGGAATCTCATGGGAATCATGTGGAAATCACGTGACAATCACCTGGGAATCACGTGGGAATCAAGTGTGAACCACGTGAAAATTACGTGGTAATCACGTGGGAGTCACGTGGGAATCACGTGTCAATCGCGTGGGACTCACGTGGGAATCACGTGGGAATCACCTGGGAATTACGTGTCAATCACATGGGAATCACGTGGGAATCACGTGTCAATCACGTGGGAATCACGTGTGAATCACGTGTCAATCACGTGGGAATCACCTGGGAATCACGTGGGAATCACGTGGGAATCACGTGTCAATCATGTGGGAATCACATGGAAATCAAGTGTGAATCACGTGAAAATTACGTGGGAATCACGTGGGAATCACCTGGGAATCACGTGTCAATATAGTGGGAATCACGTGGGAATCACTTGTGAATCACGTGTCAATCACGTGGGAATCACGTGGGAATCACGTGGGAAACACTTGGGAATCAAGTGTCAATCAGGTGGGAATCACATGGGAATCACGTGGGAATCACGTGGGCATCATGTGTCAATCGCGTGGGAATCACGTGGGTATCAGCGTCAATCACTCGGTAATCACATGGGAATCACGTGTCAATCAAGTAGGTATCATGTGGGAATCACGTGGGAATCACGTGTCAATCACGTGGGAAACACGTTGAATCACTTGTCAATCACATGGGAATCACGAGGGTGTCATGTGGGAATCACGTGGGAATCACGTGCCAAATCACATGGGAATCACGTAGAAATCACGTGTCAATCACGTGGCAATCACGTGGGAATCACGGATCATTCACGTGGGAATCACGAGGGAATCACGTGTCAGTCACATGGGAATCACGTGGGAATCACGTGTCAGTCACATGGGAATCACGTGGGAATCACGTGTCAATCACATGGGAATCACGTTGGAATCACGTGTCAATCACGTGGGAATCACGGGTCAATCACGGGGAAATCACGTAGGCATCACGTGGGAATCATCTGGGAATCACGTGTCAATCACGTTGGAATTACGTGGAAATCACATGGGAATCACTTGTCAATCACGTGGGAATCCCATGGGAATCACGTGGGAATCAAGTGTGAATCACGTGAAAATCACGTGGGAATCACGTGGGAATCACGTGGGAATCACATGTCAATCTCGTTGGAATCACGTGGGAATCACGTGACAATCATTTGGGAATCACGTGGGTATCACGTGGGAATCTCGATTCCATCATGTGGGAATCACGTGGGAATCACGTGGGAATCCCGTGGGAATCACGTGTCAATCGCGTGGGAATCACGTGGGAATCACGTGGGAATCATCTGGGAATCACGTGTCAATCACGTGGGAATCACGTGGGAATCACGTGGGAGTCACGTGGGAATCATGTGTCAATCAAGTGGGTATCACGTGGGAATCACGTGGGAATCATGTGTCAATCACGTAGGAAACACGTGGAATCACTTGTCAATCACATGGAAATCACGAGGGTGTCATGTGGGAATCACGTGGGAATCACGTGTCAATCACATGGGAATCACGTAGAAATCACGTGTCAATCACGTGGCAATCACGTGGGAATCACGGGTCATGCACGTGGGAATCACGAGGGAATCACGTGGGAATCACCTGGGAATCACGTGTCAGTCACGTGGGAATCACCTGGGAATCACGTGTCAATATCGTGATAATCACGTGTGAATCACGTGTGAATTACGTGTCAATAACATGGGAATCACCTGGGAATCACGTGTCAATCACGTGGGAATCACATGGGAATCACGTGGAAATGAAGTGTGAATCACGTGAAAATTACGTGGGAATCATGTGGGAATCACGTGGGAATCACGTGTCAATCGCGTGGGAATCACGTGGGTATCACGCGTCAATCACGTGGGAATCACGTGGGAATCACGTGGGAATCACGTGGGAATCACGTGACATTCACGTGGGAATCACGTTGGATTCACGTGTCAATCACGTGGGAATCACGTGGAAATCACGTGGGAATCACGTGTCATTCACGTGGGAATAACGTGGAAGTCAAGTGTCAATCACGTGGGAATCACCTGGGAATCACGTGGGAATAACGTGGGAATCGTGTGTCAATCAAGTGGGTATCACGTGGGAATGACGTGGGAATCACGTGTCAATCACGTGGGAAACATGTGGAATCACTTGTCAATCACATGGGAATCACGAGGGTGTCATGTGGGAATCACGTGGGAATCACGTGTCAATCACATGGGAATCACGTAGGAATCACGTGTCAATAACGTGGGAATCACGTGGGAATCACCGGTCATTCACGTGGGAATCACGAGGGAATCACGTGTCAATCACGTGGGAATCACGTAGGAATCACGTGAGAATCACGTGGGAATCACATGTGAATTACGTGTCAATCACATGGGAATCCCCTGGGAATCACCTGGGAATCACGTGTAAATCACGTGGGAATCACGTGGGAATCACATGGGAATCACGTGGAAATGAAGTGTGAATCACGTGAAAATTACGTGAGAATCACGTGGGAATCACGTGTCAATCGCGTGGGAATCACGTGGGTATCACGCGTCAATCACGTGGGAATCACATGGGAATTCCGTGTCAATCACGTGAGAATCAGGTGGGAATGACGTGTGAAGCACGTGGGAATCAGGTGTCAATCACGTTGGAATCACGAGGGAATCACGTGAGAATGATGTGGGAATCACGTGGGAATCACGTGGGAATCATGCGTCAATCACGTGGGAATCACGTGTCGTTTACGTGAGAATCACGTGGGAATCACGTTTCAATCACGTGGGAATCACGTGGGATTCACGTGTCAATCACTTGTCAATCACGTGGGAATCACGTGGGAATCACGTGTCAATCACGTGGGATTTCCGTGGGAATCACGTGTCAATCACGTGGGAATCACCAGGGGATCACGTGGAAATCACGTGGGAATCACGTGTCAATCACGTGTCAATCACGTGGGAATCTCGTGGGAATCAGGTGGGAATCACGTGTAAATCACGTGGAATTCACGTGGGAATCACGTGGGAATCACGTGGGAATCATGTGTCAATCACGTTGGAATCACTTGGGAATCTCATGGGAATCACGTGTCAATCACATGGGAATCACGTGGGAATCACGTGTCAATCACGTGGAAATCAGGTGTCAATCACGTTGGAATCACGAGGGAATCACGTGTCAATCACGTGGGAATCACGTGGGAATCTCGTGGGAATCACGTGGGAATCAAGTGTGAATCACGTGAAAATCACGTGGGAATCACGTGGGAATCACGTATCAATCTCGTGGGAATCACGTGGGAATCACGTGACAATCATTTGGGAACCACGTGGGAATCACGTGGGAATCTCGAGTCCATCATGTGGGAATCACGTGGGAATCACGTGGGAATCCCGTGGGAATCACATGTAAATCGCGTGGGAATCACGTGGGAATCACGTGGGAATCACGTGTCAATCGCGTGGGAATCACGTGGGAATCACCTGGGAATCACGTGTCAATCGCGTGGGAATCACGTGGGAATCACCTGGGAATCACGTGTCAATATCGTGGGAATCACGTGTCAATCACGTGGGAATCACGTGGGAATCACGTGTCAATCACATGGGAATCACCTGGGAATCACCTGGGAATCACGTGTCAATCACGTGGGAATCACGAGGGGATCACGTGTGAATCACGTGGGCATCACGTGTCAATCACGTGTCAATCCCGTGGGAATCACGTGGGAATCACGTGTCAATCAGGTGGGAATCTCGTGGGAATCAGGTGGGAATCACGTGTCAATCACGTGGAATTCACGTGGGAATCACGTGGGAATCACGTGGGAATCACGTGGGAATCACGTGGGAATCTCGTGGGAATCAGGAGGGCATCACGTGGGAATCACCTGGGAATCACGTGTCAATCACGTGGGAATCACGTGGGAATCACGTGGGAATCACGTGGGAATCACGTGTCAATTGCGTGAGAATCACGTGGAAATCAAGTGTGAATCATGTGAAAATTAGGTGGGAATCACGTGGGAATCACGTGTCAATTGCGTGGGAATCACGTGAAATCAAGTGTGAATCATGTGAAAATCAAGTGGGAATCACGTGGGAATCACGTGTCAATCACGTGGGAATCACTTGGGAATCTCATGGGAATCATGTGGAAATCACGTGACAATCACGTGGGAATCACGTGGGAATCACGTGGGAATCAAGTGTGAACCACGTGAAAATTACGTGGTAATCACGTGGGAGTCACGTGGGAATCACGTGTCAATCGCGTGGGACTCACGTGGGAATCACGTGGGAATCACCTGGGAATTACGTGTCAATCACATGGGAATCACGTGGGAATCACGTGTCAATCACGTGGGAATCACGTGGGAATCACGTGTCAATCACGTGGGAATCACGTGGGAATCACGTGGGAATCACGTGGGAATCACGTGTCAATCATGTGGGAATCACATGGAAATCAAGTGTGAATCACGTGAAAATTATGTGGGAATCACGTGGGAATCACCTGGGAATCACGTGTCAATATAGTGGGAATCACGTGGGAATCACTTGTGAATCACGTGTCAATCACGTGGGAATCACGTGGGAATCACGTGGGAAACACTTGGGAATCAAGTGTCAATCAGGTGGGAATCACATGGGAATCACGTGGGAATCACGTGGGCATCATGTGTCAATCGCGTGGGAATCACGTGGGTATCAGCGTCAATCACTCGGGAATCACATGGGAATCACGTGTCAATCAAGTAGGTATCATGTGGGAATCACGTGGGAATCACGTGTCAATCACGTGGGAAACACGTTGAATCACTTGTCAATCACATGGGAATCACGAGGGTGTCATGTGGGAATCACGTGGGAATCACGTGCCAAATCACATGGGAATCACGTAGAAATCACGTGTGAATCACGTGGCAATCACGTGGGAATCACGGATCATTCACGTGGGAATCACGAGGGAATCACGTGTCAGTCACATGGGAATCACGTGGGAATCACGTGTCAGTCACATGGGAATCACGTGGGAATCACGTGTCAGTCACATGGGAATCACGTTGGAATCACGTGTCAATCACGTGGGAATCACGGGTCAATCACGGGGAAATCACGTAGGCATCACGTGGGAATCATCTGGGAATCAAGTGTCAATCACGTTGGAATTATGTGGAAATCACGTGGGAATCACTTGTCAATCACGTGGGAATCCCATGGGAATCACGTGGGAATCAAGTGTGAATCACGTGAAAATCACGTGGGAATCACGTGGGAATCACGTGGGAATCACTTGTCAATCTCGTTGGAATCACGTGGGAATCACGTGACAATCATTTGGGAATCACGTGGGTATCACGTGGGAATCTCGATTCCATCATGTGGGAATCACGTCGGAATCACGTGGGAATCCCGTGGGAATCACGTGTCAATCGCGTGGGAATCACGTGGGAATCACGTGGGAATCATCTGGGAATCACGTGTCAATCACGTGGGAATCACGTGGGAATCACGTGGGAGTCACGTGGGAATCATGTGTCAATCAAGTGGGTATCACGTGGGAATCACGTGGGAATCATGTGTCAATCACGTAGGAAACACGTGGAATCACTTGTCAATCACATGGAAATCACGAGGGTGTCATGTGGGAATCACGTGGGAATCACGTGTCAATCACATGGGAATCACGTAGAAATCACGTGTCAATCACGTGGCAATCACGTGGGAATCACGGGTCATGCACGTGGGAATCACGAGGGAATCACGTGGGAATCACCTGGGAATCACGTGTCAGTCACGTGGGAATCACATGGGAATCACGTGTCAATCATGTGGGTATCACGTGGTAATCACGTGGGAATCACCTGGGAATCACGTGTCAATATCGTGATAATCACGTGTGAATCACGTGTGAATTACGTGTCAATAACATGGGAATCACCTGGGAATCACGTGTCAATCACGTGGGAATCACATGGGAATCACGTGGAAATGAAGTGTGAATCACGTGAAAATTACGTGGGAATCATGTGGGAATCACGTGGGAATCACGTGTCAATCGCGTGGGAATCACGTGGGTATCACGCGTCAATCACGTGGGAATCACGTGGGAATCACGTGGGAATCATGTGGGAATCACGTGACATTCACGTGGGAATCACGTCGGAATCACGTGTCAATCACGTGGGAATCACGTGGAAATCACGTGGGAATCACGTGTCATTCACGTGGGAATCACGTCGGAATCACGTGTCAATCACATGTCAATCCCGTGGGAATCACGTGGGAATCACGTGTCAATCAGGTGGGAATCTCGTGGGAATCAGGTGGGAATCACGTGTCAATCACGTGGAATTCACGTGGGAATCACGTGGGAATTACGTGGGAATCACGTGTCAATCACGTGGGAATCACTTGGGAATCACCTGGGAATCACGTGTCAATATCGTGATAATCACGTGTGAATCACGTGTGAATTACGTGTCAATAACATGGGAATCACCTGGGAATCTCGTGTCAATCGCGTGGGAATCACGTGGGTATCACGCGTCAATCACGTGGGAATCACGTGGGAATCACGTGGAAATCACGTGGGAATCACGTGTCAATCACGTGGGAATCACGTGGAAATCAGGTGTCAATCACGTTGGAATCACGAGGGAATCACGTGTCAATCACGTAGGAATCACGTGGGAGTCTCGTGGGAATCAGGTGGGAATCACGTGTCAATCACGTGGAATTCAAGTGGGAATCACGTGGGAATCACGTGTCAATCACGTGGGAATCACGTGGGAATCAAGTGTCAATCGCGTGGGAATCATGTGTGAATCACGTGTGAATTACGTGTCAATCACATGGGAATCACCTGGGAATCACGTGTCAATCACGTGGGAATCACGTGGGAATCACATGGGAATCACGTGGAAATGCAGTGTGAATCACGTGTGAATTACGTGTCAATCACGAGCGAATCACGTGGGAATCACACTTCATTTCACACTTCATTTCCACGTGATTCCCATGTGATTCCCACGTGATTCCCACGTGATTGACACGTGATTCCCAGGTGATTCCCGGGTGATTTCCATGTGATTGACACGTCATTCACACGTGATTCCCACGTGATTCCCACGATATTGACACGTGATTCCCAGGTGATTCCCACGTGATTCCAACGCGATTGACCCGTGATTCCCACGTGATTCCCACATGATTGACACGTGATTCCCACGTGATTCCTACGTGATTGACACGTGATTTCCAGGTGATTCCCACGTGATTCCCACGTGATTCCCACGTGATTTACATGTGATTCCCACGGGATTCCCACGTGATTCCCACGTGATTCCCACATGATGGACTCGAGATTCCCACGTGATTCCCACGTGGTTCCGAAATGATTGTCATGTGATTCCCACGTGATTCCCACGAGATTGACACGTGATTCCCACGTGATTCCCACGTGATTTTCACGTGATTCACACTTGATTCCCACGTGATTCCCACGGGATTCCCACGTGATTTTCACGTGATTCACATTTGATTCCCACGTGATTCCTACGGGATTCCCACGTGATTGACAAGTGATTCCCACGTGATTCCAACGTGATTGACACGTGATTCCCACGTGATTCCCACGAGATACCCACTTGATTGACACATGATTCCCACGTGATTCCCACGTAATTCCCAGGTGATTACCACGTGATTGACACTTGATTTCCACGTGATTCCCACGTGAATGACACGTGATTCCCACGTGATTTCCACGTGATTCCCACGTGATTGACACGTTATTGTCACGTGATTTCCACGTGATTCCCACGTGATTGACTCGTGATTCACTTGTGATTTCCAAATGATTCCCACGTGATTCACACGTGATTGACACTTGATTTCCACATGATTCCCACGTGATTAACACTTGATTCCCACGTGATTCCCACGTGAATGACACGTGATTCACACTTGATTCCCACGTGATTCCCACGTAATTTTCACGTGATTCACACTTGATTCCCACATGATTCCCACGTGATTGACACATGATTCCCGAGTGATTCCCACGTGATTCCCACGTGATTCCCACGTGATTGACACGTAATTCACACGTCATTCACACGTGATTCCCACGCGATTGACACGTGATTCCCACGTGATTTCCACGTAATTTTCACATGATTCACACTTGATTTCCACGTGACTCCCACGCAATTGACACGTGATTCCCACGTGATTCCCACGTGATTCCCACGCGATTGACACGTGATTCCCAGGTGATTCCCACGTGATTCCCACCTGATTCCCACGAGATTCCCACGTGATTGACACGTGATTCCCACGTGATTCCCACGTGATTGACACGTGATTGACACGTGATTCCCACCTGATACCCACGTGATCCCCACGTGATTCCCACGTGATTCCCACGTCATTCTCACGTGATTCCCACGTGATTGACACCTAATTCCCACGTGCTTCACACGTGATTCCAACGTGATTCTCACGTGATTGACACGTGATTCCCATGTGATTCCCACGTGATTGACGCGTGATATCCACGTGATTCCCACGCGATTGACACGTGATTCCCACGTGATTCCCACGTAACTTTCACGTGATTCACACTTGATTCCCACGTGATTCCCACGTGATTGACACATGATTCCCGAGTGATTCCCACGTGATTCCCACGTAATTTTCACATGATTCACACTTGATTTCCACGTGATTCCCACGCAATTGACACGTGATTCCCACGTGATTCCCACGTGATTCCCACGTGATTCCCACGTGATTCCCACGTGATTGACACGTGATTCCCAGGTGATTCCCACGTGATTCCCACCTGATTCCCACGAGATTCCCACGTGATTACCACGTGATTCCCACGTGATTCCCACGTGATTCCCACGTGACTCCCACGTGATTTCCAGGTGAATGATGCATGATTCCCACGTGATTCCCACGTGATTCCCATGTGAATTCCATGTGATTGACACGTGATTCCCACGTGATTCCCACATGATTGACACGTGATTCCAACGTGATTCCCATGTGATTGACACGTGATTCCCATGTTATTCCCACGTGATTCCCACGTGATTCCCACATGATGGAGACGAGATTCCAACGTGATTCCCACGTGATTCCCAAATGATTGTCACGTGATTCCCACGTGATTCACACCAGATTGACACGTGGTTTCCACGTGATTCCCACGGGATTCCCACGGGATTCCCACGTGATTGACAAGTGATTCCCACGTGATTTCCACGTGATTCCAACGTGATTGACACGTGATTCCAAGATGATTCCCTCGTGATGCCTACGTGATTTCCACGTGATTAACACGTGATTCCGAGGTGATTCCCACGTGATTTCCACGCGATAGACACGTGATTCCCACGTGATTCCCACGTGATTCACACGTAATTTTCACGTGATTCACACTTTATTCCCACGTGATTCACACGTGACTCCAACGTGAATGACACGTGATTCCCACGAGATTCCCACGTGATTCCCACGTGATTGACACGTGATTGACACGTGATTCCCACGTGGTTCTCACGTGAGTCCAACGTGACTGACACGTGATTCCCACATGACTCCCACGTGATTGACACATGATTCCAACTTGATTCCCACGTGATTAACACGTGATTCCCACGTGATTACCAAGTAATTCCCACGAGTTTCCCACGTGATTCCCACGTGATTCCCACGTGATTGACACGTGATTCCCAGGTGATTCCCACGTGATTCCCACCTGATTCCCACGAGATTCCCACGTGATTACCACGTGATTCCCACGTGATTCCCACGTGATTCCCACGTGACTCCCACGTGATTTCCAGGTGAATGATGCATGATTCCCACGTGATTCCCACGTGATTCCCATGTGAATTCCATGTGATTGACACGTGATTCCCACGTGATTCCCACATGATTGACACGTGATTCCTACGTGATTCCCATGTGATTGACACGTGATTCCCATGTTATTCCCACGTGATTCCCACGTGATTCCCACATGATGGAGACGAGATTCCAACGTGATTCCAACGTGATTCCCAAATGATTGTCACGTGATTCCCACGTTATTCACACCAGATTGACACGTGATTTCCACGTGATTCCCACGGGATTCCCACGGGATTTCCACGCGATAGACACGTGATTCCCACGTGATTCCCACGTGATTCACACGTAATTTTCACGTGATTCACACTTTATTCCCACGTGATTCACACGTGACTCCAACGTGAATGACACGTGATTCCCACGAGATTCCCACGTGATTCCCACGTGATTGACACGTGATTGACACGTGATTCCCACGTGATACCCACGTGATCCCCACGTGATTCCCACGTGATTCCCACGTCATTCTCACGTGATTGACGCATGATTCCCACGTGATTCCCACGTGATTCCCACGTGATTCCCATGTGATTCCCTCGTGATTGACACGTGATTCCCACGTGATTCCCACGTGTTTAACACGTGATTCCCACATGATTCCCACGTGATTCCCACGTGATTGACGCATGATTCCCACGTGATTGACGCATGATTCCCACCTGAATCACACGTGACTCCCACATGATTCCC
This sequence comes from Muntiacus reevesi, assembly GCF_963930625.1. Classification (NCBI taxonomy): domain Eukaryota; kingdom Metazoa; phylum Chordata; class Mammalia; order Artiodactyla; family Cervidae; genus Muntiacus; species Muntiacus reevesi. The sequence goes on from NW_027077925.1 coordinate 271,302, forward strand.
ACATGATTGACGCATGATTCCCATGTGATTCCTACGTGATTCCCACGTGATTGACACGTGATTCCACCGTGATTCCCACGTGATTCCCAAGTGATTGACACGTGATTCCCAAGTGATTTCCATGTGATTAGCACGTGATTCCCACGTGATTCCCACGTGACACCCACGTGATTCCCACGTGATTGACGCATGATTCCCACGTAATTCCCACATGATTGACACGTGATTCCCACGGGATTCCCACGTGATTGACACGTGATTCCCACGTGATTGACACGTGATTCCCACGTGATTCCCACGTGGTTCTCACGTTTGTCCAACGTGACTGACACGTGATTCCCACATGACTCCCACGTGTTTGACACATGATTCCAACTTGATTCCACGTGATTAACACGTGATTCCCACGTGATTACCAAGAAATTCCCACGAGTTTCCCACGTGATTCCCACGTGATTGACACGTGATTCCCACGTTACTCTCACGTGATTCCAACATAATTCCCACGTGATTCCCACGTGATTGACACGTGATTCCCACCGGATTCCAACGTGATTCCCACGTGATTCCCACGTAATTTCCACGTGATTCCCACGTGATTGACACGTGATTCCCACGTGATTCCCACGTGAATGACACGTGATTCCAACATGACTCCCTCGTGATTCCCACGTGATTGACACGTGATTCCCACGTGATTCCCACGTGATTCCCACATGATTGACACGTGATTCCCACGTGATTCCCACGTGATTCCCACGTGATTGACACGTGATTCCCACGTGATTCCCACATGATTCCCATGTGACTCCCAAGTGATTCCCACGTGATTCCCATGTGATTGACACGTGATTGACACGTGATTCCCACATGATTCCCACGTGATTGACACGTGATTCCCAAGTGATTCCCACGTTATTCCCACGTGATTCCCACGTGATTCCCACGTGATTGACACGTGATTCCCACGTGATTCCCACATGATTCCCATGTGACTCCCACGTGATTCCCACGTGATTCCCACGTGATTGACACGTGATTGACACGTGATTCCCACGTAATTTTCACGTGATTCACACTTCATTTCCACGTGATTCCCATGTGATTCCCACGTGATTCCCACGATATTGACACGTGATTCCCAGGTGATTCCCACGTGATTCCCACGCGATTGACACGTGATTCCCACGTGATTCCCACAGGATTGACACGTGATTCCCACGAGATTCCTACGGGATTCCCACGTGATTGACAAGTAATTCCCACGTGATTCCCACGTGATTCCCACGAGATACCCACTTGATTGACACATGATTCCCACGTGATTCCCACGTAATTCCCAGGTGATTACCACCTGATTGACACTTGATTTCCACGTGATTCCCACGTGAATGACACGTGATTACCACGTGATTTCCACGTGATTCCCACGTGATTGACACGTGATTCCCACGTGATTCCCACGTGATTCCCACGTGATTGACACGTGATTCCCACGTGATTCCCACGTGATTCCCACGTGATTGACACGTGATTCCCACGTGATTCCCACGTGATTCCCATGTGACTCCCACGTGATTCCCACGTGATTCCCACGTGATTGACACGTGATTGACACGTGATTCCCACATGATTCCCACGTGATTGACACGTGATTCCCACGTGATTCCCACGTGATTGACACATGATTGACACTTGATTCCCATATGATTCCCACGTGATTGACACGTGATTCCCACGTGATTCCCACGTGATTGACACGTGATTCCCACGTGATTCCCACATGATTCCACGTGACTCCCACGTGATTCCCACGTGATTCCAACGTGATTGACACCTGATTCCCACGTGCTTCACACGTGATTCCCACGTGATTCTCACGTGATTGACAAGGGATTCCCATGTGATTCCCACGTGATTGACGCGTCATACCCACGTGATTCCCACGCGATTGACACGTGATTTCCACGTGATTCACACGTGATTCCCACGTAATTTTCACGTGATTCACACTTCATTTCCACGTGATTCCCATGTGATTCCCACGTGATTCCCACGTGATTGACACGTGATTCCCAGGTTATTCCCGGGTGATTTCCATGTGATTGACACGTCATTCACACGTGATTCCCACGTGATTCCCACGATATTGACACATGATTCCCAGGTGATTCCCACGTGATTCCAACGCGATTGACACGTGATTCCCACGTGATTCCCACATGATTGACACGTGATTCCCACGTGATTCCTACGTGATTGACACGTGATTTCCAGGTGATTCCCACGTGATTCCCACGTGATTCCCACGTGATTTACATGTGATTCCCACGGGATTCCCACGTGATTCCCACATGATGGACTCGAGATTCCCACGTGATTCCCACGTGGTTCCGAAATGATTGTCATGTGATTCCCACGTGATTCCCACGAGATTGACACGTGATTCCCACGTGATTCCCACGTGATTTTCACGTGATTCACACTTGATTCCCACGTGATTCCCACGGGATTCCCACGTGATTTTCACGTGATTCACACTTGATTCCCACGTGATTCCTACGGGATTCCCACGTGATTGACAAGTGATTCCCACGTGATTCCAACGTGATTGACACGTGATTCCCACGTGATTCCCACGAGATAACCACTTGATTGACACATGATTCCCACGTGATTCCCACGTAATTCCCAGGTGATTACCACGTGATTGACACTTGATTTCCACGTGATTCCCACGTGAATGACACGTGATTACCACGTGATTTCCACGTGATTCCCACGTGATTGACACGTTATTGTCACGTGATTTCCACGTGATTCCCACGTGATTGACTCGTGATTCACTTGTGATTTCCACATGATTCCCACGTGATTCACACGTGATTGACACTTGATTTCCACGTGATTCCCACGTGCTTCTACACGTGATTCCCACGTTATTTCCACATGATTCCCACGTGATTCCCACGTTATTGACACGTGATTTCCACGTGATTCCCACGTGATTGACACGTGATCGACACGTGATTCCCACGTGATCCCCACGTGATTCCCACGTGATTGACACGTGATTCCCCCGGGAATCCAACATGATTGACACGTGATTCCCACGTGAATCCCACGTGATTGACACGTGATTGACACGTGATTCCCACGTGATCCCCACGTGATTCCCACGTGATTGACACGTGATTCCCACGTGATTCCCACGTGATTCCCACGTAATTTTCACGTGATTCACACTTGATTGACACGTGATTTCCACGTGATTCCCACGTGATTCCCACGTGATTGACACGTGATTCCCAAGTGATTCCCACGTGATTCCCAAGTGATTCCCTCGTGATTGACACGTGATTCAAACGTGATTCCCTCGTGATTCCCACATGATTCCATCGTGATTCCCAAGTGATTGACACGTGATTCCCAAGTGATTTCCACGTGATTGAAACGTGATTCCCACGTGATTGACAAGTGATTCCCACGTGATTCCCACGTGATTGACACGTGATTCCTACGTGATTCACACATGATTGACACGTGATTTCCACGTGAATCTCACGTAATTCCCACGTGATTCCCACGTGATTTCCACGTGATTCCCACGTAATTGACACGTGATTCCCACATGATTCCCACGTGATTGACACGTGATTGACACGTGATTCCCACGTAATACCCATGTGATCCCCACGTGATTCCCATGTCATTCTCACGTGATTCCCACGTGATTGACACCTAATTCCCACGTGCTTCACACGTGATTCCCACGTGATTCTCACGTGACTCCCACGTAGTTGACACGTGGTTCCCACGTGATTGAGACGTGATTCCCACGTGATTGACACGTGATTTCTACGTGATTCACATGTGATTGACACGTGATTCCCACGTGATTCCCACATGACACCCTCGTGATTCCCATGTGATTGACAAGTGATTCAACGTGTTTCCCACGTGATTGACACGTGATTCCCACGTGATTCCGACATGATACCCACTTGATTGACACATGATTCCCACGTGATTTCCACGTGATTCCCAGGTGATTCCCTCGTGATTGACACTTGATTTCCACGTGATTCCCACGTGATTTCCACGTGATTCCCACGTGATTGACACGTGATTCCCACGTGATTCCCACGTGATTGACACGTGATTGACACGTGATTCCCACGTGATTGACACGTGATTCCCACGTGATTCCCACATGATTCCCACGTGACTCCCACGTGATTCCCACGTGATTGACACGTGATTCCCACGTGATTCCCACGTGAATGACACGTGATTCCCACGTGATTCCCACGTGATTGACACGTGATTGACACGTGATTCCCACTTGATTGACACGTGATTCCCACGTGATTCCCACGTGATTGACACGTGATTCCCACGTGATTCCCACGTGATTGACACGTGATTCCCACGTGATTCCCACATGATTCCCACGTGACTCCCACGTGATTCCCACGTGATTCCAACGTGATTGACACCTGATTCCCACGTGCTTCACACGTGATTCCCACGTGATTCTCACGTGATTGACAAGGGATTCCCATGTGATTCCCACGTGATTGACGCGTCATACCCACGTGATTCCCACGCGATTGACACGTGATTTCCACGTGATTCACACGTGATTCCCACGTAATTTTCACGTGATTCACACTTCATTTCCACGTGATTCCCATGTGATTCCCACGTGATTCCCACGTGATTGACACGTGATTCCCAGGTGATTCCCGGGTGATTTCCAAGTGATTGACACGTCATTCACACGTGATTCCCACGTGATTCCCACGATATTGACACGTGATTCCCAGGTGATTCCCACGTGATTCCAACGCGATTGACACGTGATTCCCACGTGATTCCCACATGATTGACACGTGATTCCCACGTGATTCCTACGTGATTGACACGTGATTTCCAGGTGATTCCCACGTGATTCCCACGTGATTCCCACGTGATTTACATGTGATTCCCACGGGATTCCCACGTGATTCCCACGTGATTCCCACATGATGGACTCGAGATTCCCACGTGATTCCCACGTGGTTCCGAAATGATTGTCATGTGATTCCCACGTGATTCCCACGAGATTGACACGTGATTCCCACGTGATTCCCACGTGATTTTCACGTGATTCACACTTGATTCCCACGTGATTCCCACGGGATTCCCACGTGATTTTCACGTGATTCACACTTGATTCCCACGTGATTCCTACGGGATTCCCACGTGATTGACAAGTGATTCCCACGTGATTCCAACGTGATTGACACGTGATTCCCACGTGATTCCCACGAGATACCCACTTGATTGACACATGATTCCCACGTGATTCCCACGTAATTCCCAGGTGATTACCACGTGATTGACACTTGATTTCCACGTGATTCCCACGTGAATGACACGTGATTACCACGTGATTTCCACGTGATTCCCACGTGATTGACACGTTATTGTCACGTGATTTCCACGTGATTCCCACGTGATTGGCTCGTGATTCACTTGTGATTTCCACATGATTCCCACGTGATTCACACGTGATTGACACTTGATTTCCACGTGATTCCCACGTGCTTCTACACGTGATTCCCACGTTATTTCCACATGATTCCCACGTGATTCCCACGTTATTGACACGTGATTTCCACGTGATTCCCACGTGATTGACACGTGATCGACACGTGATCCCCACGTGATTCCCACGTGATTGACACGTGATTCCCCCGGGAATCCAACATGATTGACACGTGATTCCCACGTGAATCCCACGTGATTGACACGTGATTGACACGTGATTCCCACGTGATCCCCACATGATTCCCACGTGATTGACACGTGATTCCCACGTGATTCCCACGTAATTTTCACGTGATTCACACTTGATTGACACGTGATTTCCACGTGATTCCCACGTGATTCCCACGTGATTGACACGTGATTCCCAAGTGATTCCCACGTGATTCCCAAGTGATTCCCTCGTGATTGACACGTGATTCAAACGTGATTCCCTCGTGATTCCCACATGATTCCATCGTGATTCCCAAGTGATTGACACGTGATTCCCAAGTGATTTCCACGTGATTGACACGTGATTCCCACGGGATTGACAAGTGATTCCCACGTGATTCCCACGTGATTGACACGTGATTCCCACGTGATTCACACATGATTGACACGTGATTTCCACGTGAATCTCACGTAATTCCCACGTGATTCCCACGTGATTTCCACGTGATTCCCACGTAATTGACACGTGATTCCCACGTGATTCCCACGTGATTGACACGTGATTGACACGTGATTCCCACGTGATACCCATGTGATCCCCACGTGATTCCCATGTCATTCTCACGTGATTCCCACGTGATTGACACCTAATTCCCACGTGCTTCACACGTGATTCCCACGTGATTCTCACGTGACTCCCACGTAGTTGACACGTGGTTCCCACGTGATTGAGACGTGATTCCCACGTGATTGACACGTGATTTCTACGTGATTCACATGTGATTGACACGTGATTCCCACGTGATTCCCACATGACACCCTCGTGATTCCCATGTGATTGACAAGTGATTCAACGTGTTTCCCACGTGATTGACACGTGATTCCCACGTGATTCCCACATGATACCCACTTGATTGACACATGATTCCCACGTGATTTCCACGTGATTCCCAGGTGATTCCCTCGTGATTGACACTTGATTTCCACGTGATTCCCACGTGATTTCCACGTGATTCCCACGTGATTGACACGTGATTCCCACTTGATTCCCACGTGAATGTCACGTGATTCCCACGTGTTTTCCACGTGATTCCCACGTGATTGACACGTGATTCCCACGTGATTCCCATGTGAATTCCACGTGATTGACACGTGATTCCCACCTGATACCCACGAGATTCCCACGTGATTCCCACGTGATTGACACGTGATTCCCTCGTGATTCCAACGTGATTGACACCTGATTTCCACGTGATTCCCACGTGATTCACACCTGATTGACACGTGATTCCCAAGTGTTTCTCACGTGATTCCCACGTGATTCCCAAATGATTGTCACGTGATTCCCACGTGATTCACACCAGATTGACACGTGATTTCCACGTGATTCCCACGGGATTCCCACGGGATTCCCACGTGATTGACAAGTGATTCCCACGTGATTTCCACGTGATTCCAACGTGATTGACACGTGATTCCAAGATGATTCCCTCGTGATGCCTACGTGATTTCCACGTGATTAACACGTGATTCCGAGGTGATTCCCACGTGATTTCCACGCGATAGACACGTGATTCCCACGTGATTCCCACGTGATTCACACGTAATTTTCACGTGATTCACACTTTATTCCCACGTGATTCACACGTGACTCCAACGTGAATGACACGTGATTCCCACGAGATTCCCACGTGATTCCCACGTGATTGACACGTGATTGACACGTGATTCCCACGTGGTTCTCACGTGAGTCCAACGTGACTGACACGTGATTCCCACATGACTCCCACGTGATTGACACATGATTCCAACTTGATTCCCACGTGATTAACACGTGATTCCCACGTGATTACCAAGTAATTCCCACGAGTTTCCCACGTGTTTCCCACGTGATTGACACGTGATTCCCACGTTACTCTCACGTGATTCCAACATAATTCCCACGTGATTCCCACGTGATTGACACGTGATTCCCACCGGATTCCAACGTGATTCCCACGTGATTCCCACGTAATTTCCACGTGATTCCCACGTGATTGACACGTGATTCCCTCGTGATTCCAACGTGAATGACACGTGATTCCACCATGACTCCCTCGTGATTCCCACGTGATTGACACGTGATTCCCACGTGATTCCCACGTGATTCCCACGTGATTGACACGTGATTCCCACGTGATTCCCACGTGATTCCCACATGATTGACACGTGATTCCCACGTGATTCCCACATGATTCCCATGTGACTCCCACGTGATTCCCACGTGATTCCCACGTGATTGACACGTGATTCCCAAGTGATTCCCACGTGATTCCCAAGTGATTCCCTCGTGATTGACACGTGATTCAAACGTGATTCCCTCGTGATTCCCACATGATTCCATCGTGATTCCCAAGTGATTGACACGTGATTCCCAAGTGATTTCCACGTGATTGACACGTGATTCCCACGTGATTGACAAGTGATTCACACGTGATTCCCACGTGATTGACACGTGATTCCCACGTGATTCACACATGATTGACACGTGATTTCCACGTGAATCTCACGTAATTCCCACGTGATTCCCACGTGATTTCCACGTGATTCCCACGTGATTGACACGTGATTCCCACGTGATTCCCACGTGATTGACACGTGATTGACACGTGATTCCCACGTGATACCCATGTGATCCCCACGTGATTCCCATGTCATTCTCACGTGATTCCCACGTGATTGACACCTAATTCCCACGTGCTTCACACGTGATTCCCACGTGATTCTCACGTGATTGACATGTGATTTCCATGTGATTCCCACGTGATTGACGCGTGATACCCACGTGATTCCCACGCGATTGACACGTGATTCCCACGTGATTCCCACGTTATTACCACGTGATTATTACGTGAATCCCACGTGATTCCCACGTGATTGACACGTGATTTCCATGTGATTCCCACGTGATTGACGCGTGATACCCACGTGATTCCCACGCGATTGACACGTGATTCCCACGTGATTCCCACGTGATTACCACGTGATTATTACGTGAATCCCACGTGAATCCCACGTGATTCCCACGCGATTGACACGTGATTCCCACGTGATTCCCACGTGATTACCACGTGATTATTACGTGAATCCCACGTGAATCCCACGTGATTCCCACGTGATTGACACGTGATTGACACGTGATTCCCATGTGATTCCCAAATGATTGACGCGTGATACCCACGTGATTCCCACGCGATTGATACATGATTCCCACGTGATTCCCACGTGATTCCCATGTAATTTTCACTTGATTCAAATATGATTCCCACGTGATTTCCACGTGATTCCCACGTGATTCACACCTGATTGACACGTGATTCCCAAGTGTTTCCCACGTGATTCCCACGTGATTCCCACGTGACTGACACGTGATTCACAAGTGATTCCCATGTGATTCCCACGATATTGACAAGTGATTCCCAGGTGATTCCCACGTGATTCCCACGTAATTTTCATGTGATTCACACTTCATTCCCAAGTGATTCCCACGTGATTGACACGTAATTGCCATGTGATTCCCACGTGATTCCCACGTGATTGACACGTGATTCACACGTGATTCCCACATGATTGACACGTGATTCCCACGTGATTCCCACGTGATTGACACGTAATTCCCAGGTGATTCCCACGTGATTCCCACGTAATTTTCACGTGGTTCACACTTGATTCCCATGTGATTCCCACGTGATTACCACGTGATTCCCACGTGATTGACACGTGATTCCCAAGTGATTCCCACGTGATTCCCACGTGATTGACACGTGATTTCCACATGATTCCCATGAGATTCCCAAGTGATTCCCACGTGATTGACACGTGATTCCCACGTGATTTTCACGTGATTAAAACTTGATTCCCACGTTATTCCCACGTGATTAACACTTGATTCCCCCGTGATTCCCACGTGATTCCCACGTGAATGACACGTGATTTCCACGTGATTGACACGTGATTTCCACGTGATTAACACTTGATTCCCACGTGATTCCCACATGATTCCCACGTGATTGACACATTATTCCCACGTAATTGACACGTGATTCCCCCTTGATTGACACGTGATTCCCACGTGATACCCTCGTGATTGACACGTGATTCACACGTGATTTACACGTGATTCCCACGATATTGACACCTGATTCCCACGTGATTCCCACGTGATTCCCACACGATAGACACCTGACTCCCACGTGATTCCCACGTGATCCCAACGTGAATGACACGTGATTCCCACGTGATTCCCACGTAATTGACACGTGATTCCCACGTGATTGACACGTGATTCCGACGTGGTTCACACGTGATTGACACGTGATTCCCACGTGATTCTCACGTGATTCCCATGTGATTAACACGTGATTCCCACGTGACTCCCACGTGATAGACACGTGATTCCCACGTGATTCCCATGAGATTCCCTCGTGATTGACACGTGATTCCCACGTGATTCCCACGTGTTTAACACGTGATTCCCACGTGATTGACGCATGATTCCCACGTGATTGACGCATGATTCCCACCTGAATCCCACGTGACTCCCACGTGATTCCCACGTGATTGACGCATGATTCCCATGTGATTCCTACGTGATTCCCACGTGATTGACACGTGATTTCCACGTGATTCCCACGTGATTCCCCCATGATTACCACGTGATGCCCACGTGATTCCCATGTGATTCCCACGTGATTGACACCTGATTCCAACGGGATTCCCACGTGATTCCCATGTGATTGACACGTGATTCCGAGGTGATTCCCAAGTGATTCCCACGCGATAGACACGTGATTCCCACGTGATCCCCACGTGATTCCCACGTGATTCACACGTAATTTTCACGTGATTCACACTTGATTCCCACGTGATTCACACGTGATTCCAACGTGAATGACACGTGATTCCCACGAAATTCCCACGTGATTCCCACGTGATTGACACGTGATTCCCACGTGATTCCCATGTGATTCCCACGTGATTCTCACGTGATGTCCACGTGATTCCCACATGATTCATACTTGATTCCCAGGTGTTTCCCACGTGATTCTCACCTGATACCCACGTGATTCCCAAATGAATGTCACGTCTTTCCCAAGGGATGCCCATGTGATTCCCACGTGATTCCCACGTGATTGACACGTCATTTCCTAGTGATTCCCACGTGAATGATACGTGATTCACACATGATTCCCACGTGATTCCCACATGAGTCCCACGCGATTGACACGTGATTCCCACATGATTCCCACGTGATTTTCACGTGATTCCCACGTGATTGTCACGTGACTACCACGTGATTCCCACATGATTACCACGTGATTCGCACGTGATTCCCACGTGAGTGTCACGTGATTCACACTTGATTCCCACGTGATGCCCACGTGATTCTCACGTGATTCCCAAGTGATTGACGCGTGATTCCAACGTGATTCCAACGTGATTGACACGTGATTCCCAAATGATTCCCACGTGATGCCCACGTGATTCCCAAGTGATTCCCACGTGAATGACACATGATTCCCACGAGATTCCCACATAATTGACACGTGGTTCCCACGTGATTGACACGTTATTCCCACGTGATTCCCACGTGACTGACACGTGATTCCCACGTGCTTCCCACGTGATTCCCACATGATTCCCACGTGATTGACACGTGATTCCCACATGATTCCCATGTGATTGACACGTGATTCCCAAGTATTTCCCACGTGATTCCCTCGTGATTGACACGTGATTCCCACGTGACTCCCACGTGATTGACACGTGATTCCCAGGTGATTCCCACGTGATTACCACGTGATTCCCACGTGATTCCCACGTGACTTCCACATCATTCCCACGTGATTGACGCATGATTCCCATGTGATTCCCACGTGATTCCCACGTGATTCCCACGTGACTTCCACGTCATTCCCACGTGATTGACACATGGTTCCCATGTGATTCCCACGTGATTCCCACGTGAATGACACGTGATTGACGCATGATTCCCACCTGATTCCCACGTGATTGACACGTGATTCCCACGTGATTCCCACGTGATTACCACGTGATTCTCAGGAGATTCCCACGTGACTCCCATGTGATTCCCACGTGATTCATGCATGATTCCCATGTGATTCGCATGTGGTTGCCACGTTATGCCCAGGTGATTCCCACTTGATTCCCAACGAGATTGACATGTGATTCACAAGTGATTCCCCCGTGATTCCCACGTGATTGACACATGATTCAAACGTGATTCCCTCGTGATTCCCACGTTATTCCATCATGATTCCCACGTGATTGACCCATGATTCACTTGTGGTTTCCACATGATTCCCACGTGATTCCCACGTGATTGACACGTGATTTCCACGTGATTCCCACGTGCTTCTACACGTGATTCCCACGTTATTTCCACATGATTCCCACGTGATTCCCACGTTATTGACACGTGATTTCCACGTGATTCCCACGTGATTGACACGTGATCGACACGTGATTCCCACGTGATCCCCACGTGATTCCCACGTGTTTGACACGTGATTCCCCCGGGAATCCAACATGATTGACACGTGATTCCCACGTGAATCCCACGTGATTGACACGTGATTCCCACGTGATTCCCACGTGATTCCCACGTAATTTTCACGTGATTCACACTTGATTGACACGTGATTTCCACGTGATTCCCACGTGATTCCCACGTGATTGACACGTGATTCCCAAGTGATTCCCACGTAATTCCCAAGTGATTCCCTCGTGATTGACACGTGATTCAAACGTGATTCCCTCGTGATTCCCACATGATTCCATCGTGATTCCCAAGTGATTGACACGTGATTCCCAAGTGATTTCCACGTGATAGACACGTGATTCCCACGTGATTGACAAATGATTCCCACGTGATTCCCACGTGATTGACACGTGATTCCCACGTGATTCACACATGATTGACACGTGATTTCCACGTGAATCCCACGTGATTCCCACGTGATTGACACGTGATTCCCACGTGATTCTCACGTGATTGACACGTGATTTCCATGTGATTCCCACGTGATTGACGCGTGATACCCACGTGATTCCCACGCGATTGACACGTCATTCCCACGTGATTCCCACGTAATTTTCACGTGATTCACACTTGATTCCCACGTGATTCCCACGTGATTGACACATGATTCCCGAGTGATTCCCACGTGATTCCCACGTGATTGACACGTAATTCACAGGTCATTCACACGTGATTCCCACGCGATTGACTCGTGATTCCCACGTGATTCCCACGTAATTTTCACATGATTCACACTTGATTTCCACGTGATTCCCACGCAATTGACACGTGATTCCCACGTGATTCCCACGTGATTCCCACGCGATTGACACGTGATTTCCAGGTGATTCCCACGTGATTACCACCTGATTCCCACGAGATTCCCACGTGATTGACACGTGATTCCCACGTGATACCCACGTGATTGACACGTGATTGACACGTGATTCCCACGTCATACCCACGTGATCCCCACGTGATTCCCACGTGATTCCCAAGTCATTCTCACGTGATTCCCACGTGATTGACACCTAATTCCCACGTGCTTCACACGTGATTCCAACGTGATTCTCACGTGATTGACACGTCATTCCCATGTGATTCCCACGTGATTGACGCGTGATATCCACGTGATTCCCACGCGATTGACACGTGATTCCCACGTGATTCCCACGTAACTTTCACGTGATTCACACTTGATTCCCACGTGATTCCCACGTGATTGACACATGATTCCCGAGTGATTCCCACGTGATTCCCACATGATTCCCACGTAATTTTCACATGATTCACACTTGATTTCCACGTGATTCCCACGCAATTGACACGTGATTCCCACGTGATTCCCACGTGATTCCCACGTGATTCCCACGTGATTCCCACGTGATTGACACGTGATTCCCAGGTGATTCCCACGTGATTCCCACCTGATTCCCACGAGATTCCCACGTGATTACCACGTGATTCCCACGTGATTCCCACGTGATTCCCACGTGACTCCCACGTGATTTCCAGGTGAATGATGCATGATTCCCACGTGATTCCCACGTGATTCCCATGTGAATTCCATGTGATTGACACGTGATTCCCACGTGATTCCCACATGATTGACACGTGATTCCTACGTGATTCCCATGTGATTGACATGTGATTCCCATGTTATTCCCACGTGATTCCCACGTGATTCCCACATGATGGAGACGAGATTCCAACGTGATTCCCACGTGATTCCCAAATGATTTTCACGTGATTCCCACGTGATTCACACCAGATTGACACGTGATTCCCACGAGATTCCCACGTGATTTCCACGCGATAGACACGTGATTCCCACGTGATTCACACGTGATTCACACGTAATTTTCACGTGATTCACACATTATTCCCACGTGATTCACACGTGATTCCAACGTGAATGACACGTGATTCCCACGAGATTCCCACGTGATTCCCACGTGATTGACACGTGATTGACACGTGATTCCCACGTGATACCCACGTGATCCCCACGTGATTCCCACGTGATTCCCACGTCATTCTCACGTGATTCCCACGTGATTGACACCTAATTCCCACGTGCTTCACACGTGATTCCCACGTGATTCCCACGTGATTGACACGTGATTCCACCATGATTCCCACGTGATTCCCAAGTGATTGACATGTGATTCCCATGTGATTTCCATGTGATTACCACGTGATTCCCACGTGATTCCCACGTGATTCCCACGTGACACCCACTTGATTCCCACGTGATTGACGCATGATTCCCATGTAATTCCCACATGATTGACACGTGATTCCCACGGGATTCCCACGTGATTGACATGTGATTCCCACGTGATTGACACGTGATTCCCACGTGATTCCCACGTGATTCTCACGTGAGTCCAACGTGACTGACACGTGATTCCCACATGACTCCCACGTGATTGACACATGATTCCAACTTGATTCCCACGTGATTAACACGTAATTCCCACGTGATTACCAAGTAATTCCCACGAGTTTCCCACGTGATTCCCACGTGATTGACACGTGATTCCCACGTTACTCTCACGTGATTCCAACATAATTCCCACGTGATTCCCACGTGATTGACACGTGATTCCCACCGGATTCCAACGTGATTCCCACGTGATTCCCACGTAATTTCCACGTGATTCCCACGTGATTGACACGTGATTCCCACGGGATTCCCACGTGAATGACACGTGATTCCAACATGACTCCCTCGTGATTCCCACGTAATTGACACGTGATTCCCACGTGATTCCCACGTGTTTCCCACGATATTGACATGTGATTCCCACGTGATTCCCACATGATTTCCACGTGATTGACACGTGATTCCCACGTGTCCCACATGATTCCCACGTGACTCCCACGTGATTCCCACGTGATTCCCACGTGATTGACACGTGATTGACACATGATTCCCACATGATTCCCACGTGATTGACACGTGATTCCCACGTGATTCCCACGTGATTGACACGTGATTGACACGTGATTCCCATATGATTCCCACGTGATTGACACGTGATTCCCACGTGATTCCCACGTGATTGACACGTGATTCCCACGTGATTCCCACATGATTCCCACGTGACTCGCACGTGATTCCCACGTGATTCCAACGTGATTGACACCTGATTCCCACGTGCTTCACACGTGATTCCCACGTGATTCTCACGTGATTGACAAGGGATTCCCATGTGATTCCCACGTGATTGACGCGTCATACCCACGTGATTCCCACGCGATTGACACGTGATTTCCACGTGATTCACACATGATTCCCACGTAATTTTCACGTGATTCACACTTCATTTCCACGTGATTCCCATGTGATTCCCACTTGATTCCCACGTGATTGACACGTGATTCCCAGGTGATTCCCGGGTGATTTCCATGTGATTGACACGTCATTCACACGTGATTCACACGTGATTACCACGATATTGATACGTGATTCCCAGGTGATTCCCACGTGATTCCCACGCGATTGACACGTGATTCCCACGTGATTCCCACATGATTCACAAGTGATTCCCCCGTGATTCCCACGTGATTGACACATGATTCAAACGTGATTCCCTCGTGATTCCCAAGTTATTCCATCGTGATTCCCACGTGATTGACCCATGATTCACTTGTGATTTCCACATGATTCCCACGTGATTCCCACGTGATTGACACGTGATTTCCACGTGATTCCAATGTGCTTCTACACGTGATTCCCACGTTATTTCCACATGATTCCCACGTGATTCCCACGTTATTGACACGTGATTTCCACATGATTCCCACGTGATTGACACGTGATCGACACGTGATTCCCACGTGATCCCCACGTGATTCCCACGTGTTTGACACGTGATTCCCCCGGGAATCCAACATGATTGACACGTGATTCCCACGTGAATCCCACGTGATTGACACGTGATTGACACGAGATTCCCACGTGATCCCCACGTGATTCCCACGTGATTGACACGTGATTCCCACGTGATTCCCACGTAATTTTCACGTGATTCACACTTGATTGACACGTGATTTCCACGTGATTCCCACGTGATTCCCACGTGATTGACACGTGATTCCCAAGTGATTCCCACGTAATTCCCAAGTGATTCCCTCGTGATTGACACGTGATTCAAACGTGATTCCCTCGTGATTCCCACATGATTCCATCGTGATTCCCCAGTGATTGACACGTGATTCCCAAGTGATTTCCACGTGATTGACACGTGATTCCCACGTGATTGACAAATGATTCCCACGTGATTCCCACGTGATTGACACGTGATTCCCACGTGATTCACACATGATTGACACGTGATTTCCACGTGAATCTCACGTAATTCCCACGTGATTCCCACGTGATTCCCACGTGATTGACACGTGATTCCCACGGCATTCCCACGTGACTCCCTCGTGATTCCCACGTTATTGACACGTGATTCCAACCTAATTCCCCCGTGATTGACACGTGATTCCCTTGTCATACCCATGTGATTCCCACGTAAATGACAAGTGATTCCCACATGATTCCCACGTGATTGACACATTCCCACGTGATACCCACGTGATTGACACGTGATTCCCACTTGATTGACACGTGATTCCCACGTGATTCCCACGTGATTCCCATGTGATTTCCATGTGATTGCCATGTGATTGACACGTGATTCCCACGTGATACCCACGTGATTGACACGTGATTCCCACTTGATTGACACGTGATTCCCACGTGATTCCCACGTGATTCCCATGTGATTCCCATGTGATTGCCACGTGATTGACACGTGATTCCCACGTGATTCCCACGTGATTGATACGTGATTCCCACGTGAGTCCCATGTGATTGACACATGATTCCCACGTGATTTACACGTGATTCCCACGTGATTCCCACGTGATTCTCACGTGACTCCCATGTGATTGACACGTGATTCCCACGTGATTGACAGGTGATTTCCACGGGATTCCCACGTGACTCCCTCGTGATTCCCATGTGATTGACACGTGATTCCCACCTAATTCCCACGTGACTGACACGTGATTCCCACGTGATTCCCACGTGATTGACACATTGCCACGTGATTCCCCCTTGATTGACACGTGATTCCCAAGGGATTCCCATGTGACTCCCTCGTGACTCCCACGTGATTGACACGTGATTTCCACCTAATTCCCACGTGATTGACACGTGATTCCCACGTGATTCCCACGTGATTGACACGTGATTCCCACGTGATTGACACGTGATTCCCTCGTGATTGCCACCTGATTTACACAGGATTCCCACGTGAGTCCCATGTGATTGACACATGATTCCCACGTGATTCCCACGTGATTCTCACGTGATTCCCATGTGATTGACACGTGATTCCCACGTGATTGACAGGTGATTCCCACAGGATTCCCACGTGACTCCGTCGTGATTCCCACGTGATTGACAAGTATTCCCACCTAATTCCGACGTGATTGACACGTGATTCCCACGTGATTGACACATTCCCACGTGATTCCCACGTGATTGACACGTGATTCCCACGGGATTCCCACGTGATTAACACGTGATTCCCACGTGATTCCCACGTGATTGACACGTGATTCCCACCTAATTTCCACGTGATTGACACGTGATTCCCACGTGATTCTCACGTGATTGACACATTCCCACGTGATTCCCACGTGATTGGCACATGATTCCCACGGGATTCCCTCATGATTCCCTCGTGATTCCCACGTGATTGACACGTGATTCCCACCTAATTCCCACGTGTTTGACATGTGATTCCCACGTGATTCCCACGTGATTGACACATTCCCACGTGATTCCCACGTAATTGAAACGTGATTCCCACGGGATTCCCACGTGACTCCCTCGTGATTCCCACGTGATTGACACGTGATTCCAACCTAATTTCCACGTGATTGACACGTGATTTCCACGTGATATTCACGTGATTGACACGTGATTCCCACGTGAGTCCCATGTGATTGACACATGATTCCCACGTGATTTACACGTGATTCCCACGGGATTCCCACGTGACTCCCTCGTGATTCCCACGTGATTGACACATGATTCCAACCTAATTCCCACGTGATTGACATGTTACTCCCTCGTGATTGCCACGTGATTGACACGTGACTCCAACCTAATTCCCACGTGATTGACACGTGATTCCCTCGTGATTCCCACGTGATTCTCACGTGATTCCAACGTGATTGACACGTGATTCTCTCGTGATTCCCACGTGATTGACACGTGATTCCCCCGTAATTCCCACGTGATTTACAGGTGATTCCCTCGTGATTCCCACGTGATTGACACGTGATTCCCACGTGATTGACACTTGATTCCCACCTGATTCGCACGTGATTGACACGTGATTCCCTCGTGATTTCCATGTGATTGACACCTGATTCCCACGTGAGTCCCACGTGATTGACACATGATTCCCACGTGATTTCCACGTGATTTACACGTGATTCCAACGTGCTTCCCCCGTGATTCCCATGTGATTGACAGGTTATTCCTACGTGATTTTCACATGATTGACACGTGATTCCCGCATCATTCCCCCATGATACCCACGTAAATGACAAGTGATTCCCACATGATTCCCACGTGATTGACACATTCCCACGTGATTCCCACGTGATTGACACGTGATTCACACGGGATTCCCACGTGACTCCCTCGTGATTTCCACGTGATTGACACGTGATTCCCACGTCATACCCACGTGGTTCCCACGTAAATGACAAGTGATTCCCACATGATTCCCACGTGATTAACACATTCCCACGTGATTCCCACGTGATTGACACGTGATTCCCACGTGAGTCCCATGTGATTGACACATGATTCCCACGTGATTTACAAGTGATTCCCACGTGATTCCCACGTGATTCTCACGTAATTCCCATGTGATTGACACGTGATTCCCACGTGATTGACAGGTGATTCCCACGGGATTCCCACGTGACTCCCTCGTGATTCCCACCTGATTGACACGTGATCCCCACGTGATTCCCACGTGATTGACACATTGCCTCGTGATTCCCCCTTGATTGACTCGTGATTCCCAAGGGATTCCCACGTGACTCCCTCGTGACTCCCACGTGATTGACACGTGATTCCCACCTAATTCCCACGTGATTGACACGTGATTCCCACGTGATTTCCACGTGATTGACACGTGATTCCCACGTGATTCCCACGTGATTGACACGTGATTCCCTCGTGATTGCCACGTGATTGACACATGATTCCCATGTGAGTCCCATGTGACTGATACATGATTCTCACGTGATTCCCACGTGAGTCCCATATGATTGACACATGATTCCCACGTGATTCTCACGTGATTCCCACGTGATTCTCACGTGATTCCCATGTGATTGACACGTGATTCCCACGTGATTGACAGGTGATTCCCACAGGATTCCCACGTGACTCCGTCGTGATTCCCACCTGATTGACAAGTATTCCCACCTAATTCCCAAGTGATTGACACTGATTCCCACGTGATTGACACATTCCCACGTGATTCCCTCGTGATTGACACGTGATTTCCACGGGATTTCCACGTGATTAACACGTGATTCCCCTGTGACTGACACGTGATTCCCACGAGATTCCCACATGGTTCCTCGTGATTGACACTTGATTCGCACGTGATTCCCACGGGATTGACATGTGATTCCCACGTGATTCCCACGTGATTGACACGTGATTCCCTCGTGATTGCCACGTGATTGACACATGATTCCTACGTGAGTCCCATGTGACTGACACATGATTCTCACGTGATTCCCACATGATTCCCACGTGATTGACACATTCCCACGTGATTCCCACGTGATTGACACGTGATTCACACGGGATGCCCACGTGACTCCCTCATGATTTCCACGTGATTGACACGTGATTCCCACGTCATTCCCACGTGATTCCCCCGTAAATGACAAGTGATTCCCACATGATTCCCACGTGATTGACACATTCCCACGTGATTCCCACGTGATTGACACGTGATTCCCATGTGAGTCCCATGTGATTGACACATGATTCCCACGTGATTTACACGTGATTCCCACGTGATTCCCACGTGATTCTCACGTGATTCCCATGTGATTGACACGTGATTCCCACGTGATTGACAGGTGATTCCCACGGGATTCCCACGTGACTCCCTCGTGATTCCCACGTGATTGACACGTGATTCCCACCTAATTCCCACGTGATTGACACGTGATTCCCACGTGTTTCCCACGTGATTGACACATTCCCACGTTTTTCCCCCTTGATTGACACGTGATTCCCAAGGGATTCCCACGTGACTCCCTCGTGAATCCCACGTGATTGACACGTGATTCCCACCTAATTCCCACGTGATTGACACGTGATTCCCACGTGATTCCCACGTGATTGACACGTGATTCCCACGTGATTCTCACGTGATTGACACATTCCCACGTGATTCCCACGTGATTGGCACATGATTCCCACGGGATTCCCTCATGATTCCCTCGTGATTCCCACGTGATTGACACGTGATTCCCACCTAATTCCAACGTGTTTGACATGTGATTCCCACGTGATTCCCACGTGATTGACACATTCCCACGTGATTCCCACGTATATAACAAGTGATTCCCACATGATTCACACGTGATTGACATATTCCCACGTGATTCCCACGTGATTGACACGTGATTCCCACATGAGTCCCATGTGATTGACACATGATTCCCACGTGATTTACACGTGATTCCCACGTGATTCTCACGTGATTCCCATGTGATTGACACGTGATTCCCACGTGATTGACAGGTGATTCCCACGGGATTCCCACGTGACTCCCTCGTGATTCCCACGTGATTGATACGTGATTCCCACCTAATTCCCACGTGATTGACACGTGATTCCCACGTGATTCCCACGTGATTGACACATTGCCACGTGATTCCCCCGTGATTGACACGTGATTCCCAAGGGATTCCAATGTGACTCCCTCGTGACTCCCACATGATTGACACGTGATTCCCACCTAATTCCCACGTGATTGACACGTGATTCCCACGTGATTCCCACGTGATTGACACGTGATTCCCACGTGATTCCCACGTGATTAACACGTTATTCCCTCGTGATTGCCACGTGATTGACACAGGATTCCCACGTGAGTCCCATGTGATTGACACATGATTCCCACGTGATTCCCACGTGATTCCCACGTGATTCCCACGTGATTCTCACTTGATTCCCATGTGATTGACACGTGATTCCCACGTGATTGACAGGTGATTCCCACAGGATTCCCACGTGACTCCGTCGTGATTCCCACGTGATTGACAAGTATTCCCACCTAATTCCCACGTGATTAACTCATTCCCACGTGATTCCCACGTGATTGACACGTGATTCCCACGGGATTCCCACGTGATTAACACGTGATTCCCACGTGATTCCCACGTGATTGACACGTGATTCCCACCTAATTCCCACGTGATTGACACGTGATTCCCACGTGATTCTCACGTGATTGACACATTCCCACGTTATTCCCACGTGATTGGCACATGATTCCCACGGGATTCCCTCATGATTCCCTCGTGATTCCCACGTGATTGACACGTGATTCCCACCTAATTCCCACGTGTTTGACATGTGATTCCCACGTGATTCCCACGTGATTGACACATTCCCATGTTATTCCCACGTAATTGACACGTGATTCCCACGGGATTCCCTCGTGACTCCCTCGTGATTCCCACGTGATTGACACGTGATTCCAACCTAATTTCCACGTGATTGACACGTGATTTCCACGTGATATTCACGTGATTGACACGTGATTCCCACGTGAGTCCCATGTGATTGACACATGATTCCCAGGTGATTTACACGTGATTCCCACGGGATTCCCACGTGACTCCCTCGTGATTCCCACGTGATTGACACATGATTCCAACCTAATTCCCACGTGATTGACATGTTACTCCCTCGTGATTGCCACGTGATTGACACGTGACTCCAACCTAATTCCCACGTGATTGACACGTGATTCCCTCGTGATTCCCACGTGATTCTCACGTGATTCCAACGTGATTGACACGTGATTCCCTCGTGATTCCCACGTGATTGACACGTGATTCCCCCGTAATTCCCACGTGATTTACAGGTGATTCCCTCGTGATTCCCACGTGATTGACACGTGATTCCCACGTGATTGACACTTGATTCCCACCTGATTCGCACGTGATTGACACGTGATTCCCTCGTGATTTCCATGTGATTGACACCTGATTCCCATGTGAGTCCCACGTGATTGACACATGATTCCCACGTGATTTCCACGTGATTTACACGTGATTCCCACGTGCTTCCCCCGTGATTCCCATGTGATTGACAGGTTATTCCTACGTGATTTTCACGTGATTGACACGTGATTCCCGCATCATTCCCCCATGATACCCACGTAAATGACAAGTGATTCCCACATGATTCCCACGTGATTGACACATTCCCACGTGATTCCCACGTGATTGACACGTGATTCACACGGGATTCCCACGTGACTCCCTCGTGATTTCCACGTGATTGACACGTGATTCCCACGTCATACCCACGTGATTCCCACGTAAATGACAAGTGATTCCCACATGATTCCCACGTGATTAACACATTCCCACGTGATTCCCACGTGATTGACACGTGATTCCCACGTGAGTCCCATGTGATTGACACATGATTCCCACGTGATTTACAAGTGATTCCCACGTGATTCCCTCGTGATTCTCACGTGATTCCCATGTGATTGACACGTGATTCCCACGTGATTGACAGTTGATTCCCACGGGATTCCCACGTGACTCCCTCGTGATTCCCAACTGATTGACACGTGATCCCCACGTGATTCCCACGTGATTGACACATTGCCTCGTGATTCCCCCTTGATTGACTCGTGATTCCCAAGGGATTCCCACGTGACTCCCTCGTGACTCCCACGTGATTGACACGTGATTCCCACCTAATTCCCACGTGATTGACACGTGATTCCCACGTGATTCCCACGTGATTGACACGTGATTCCCACGTGATTCCCACATGATTGACACGTGATTCCCTCGTGATTGCCACGTCATTGACACATGATTCCCAAGTGAGTCCCATGTGATTGATACATGATTCTCACGTGATTCCCACGTGAGTCCCATGTGATTGACACATGATTCCCACGTGATTCTCACGTGATTCCCACGTGATTCTCACGTGATTCCCATGTGATTGACACGTGATTCCCACGTGATTGACACGTGATTCACACGGGATTCCCACGTGACTCCCTCATGATTTCCACGTGATTGACACGTGATTCCCTCGTCATTCCCACGTGATTCCCCCGTAAATGACAAGTGATTCACACATGATTCCCACGTGGTTGACACATTCCCACGTGTTTCCCACGTGATTGACACGTGATTCCCATGTGAGTCCCATGTGATTGACACATGATTCCCACGTGATTTACACGTGATTCCCACGTGATTCCCACGTGATTCTCACGTGATTCCCATGTGATTGACACGTGATTCCCACGTGATTGGCAGGTGATTCCCACGCGATTCCCACGTGACTCCCTCGTGATTCCCACGTGATTGACACGTGATTCCCACCTAATTCCCACGTGAGTGACACGTGATTCCCACGTGATTCCCACGTGATTGACACATTCCCACGTTTTTCCCCCTTGATTGACACGTGATTCCCAAGGGATTCCCACGTGACTCCCTCGTGACTCCCACGTGACTGACACGTGATTCCCACCTAATTCCCACGTGATTGACACGTGATTCCCACGTGATTGACACGTGATTTCCACGGGATTTCCACGTGATTAACACGTGATTCCCCCGTGATTGACACGTCATTCCCACGTGATTCCTACATGGTTCCTCGTGATTGACACTTGATTCGCACGTGATTCCCACGGGATTGACACGTGATTCCCACGTGATTGACACATTCCCACGTTTTCCCCCTTGATTGACACGTGATTCCCACGGGATTCCCACGTGACTCCCTCGTGATTCCCACGTGATTGACACGTGATTCCCACCTAATTCCCACGTGTTTGACACGTGATTCCCACGTGAGTCCCATGTGATTGACACATTCCCACGTGATTACCACGTGATTGACAAGTGATTCCCTCGGGATTCCCACGTGACTCCCTTGTGATTCCCACGTGATTGACACGTGATTGCCACGTGATTCCCACGTGATTGACACATTCCCACGTGATTCCCACGTGATTGACACGTGATTCCCACGGGATTCCCACGTGACTCCCTCGTGATCCCCACGTGATTGACACGTGATACCCACGGGATTCCCACGTGACACCCACCTAATTCCCACGTGTTTGACACGTGATTCCCATGTGGTTCCCACGTGATTGACACATTCCCACGTGATTCCCACGTGATTGACACGTGATTCCCACGGGATTCCCACGTGACACCCTCGTGATTCCCACGTGATTGACACGTGATTCCAACCTAGTTCCCACGTGATTGACATGTGACTCCCTCGTGATTGCCACGTGATTGACACGTGATTCAAACCTAATTCCCACGTGATTGACACGTCATTCCCTCGTGATTCCCACGTGATTCTCAAGTGATTCCAACGTGATTGACACGTGATTCCCAACTAATTCCCACGTGATTGACACGTGATTCCCACGTGCTTCCCACGTGATTCCCATGTGATTGACAGGTGATTCCCACGTGATTCCCACGTGATTGACACGTGATTCCCACCTGATTCGCACGTGATTGACACGTGATTCCCTCGTCATTCCCACGTGATTGACACGTGATTCCCACGTGAGTCCCACGTGATTGACACGTGATTCCCACGTGATTCCCATGTGATTGACAGGTGATTCCCACGTGATTCCCACGTGATTGACACGTGATTCCCACGTGATTCCCACGTGATTCCCATGTGATTGACAGGTGATTCCCACGTGATTCCCACGTGATTGACACGTGATTCCCACGTGATTGACACGTGATTCCCACCTGATTCGCACGTGATTGACACGTGATTCCCTCGTCATTCCCACGTGATTGACACGTGATTCCCACGTGATTTCCACGTGATTTACACGTGATTCCCACGTGCTTCCCACGTGATTCCCATGTGATTGACAGGTGATTCCCACGTGATTCCCACGTGATTGACACGTGATTCCCACGTGATTCCCACGTGATTCCCATGTGATTGACAGGTGATTCCCACGTGATTCCCACGTGATTGACAAGTGATTCCCACGGGATTCCCACGTGACTCCCTCGTGATTCCCACGTGATTGACACGTGATTCCCACCTAATTCCCACGTGATTGACACGTGATTCCCACGTGATTCCCACGTGATTGACACGTGATTCCCACGTGAGTCCCATGTGATTGACACATGATTCCCACGTGATTTACACGTGACTCCCTCGTGATTCCCACGTGATTGACACGTGATTCCCACGTGATTCCCACGTGATTGACAAGTGATTCCCACGGGATTCCCACGTGACTCCCTCGTGATTCCCACGTGATTGACACGTGATTCCCACCTAATTCCCACGTGATTGACACGTGATTCCCACGTGATTCCCACGTGATTGACACATTCACACGTGATTCCCCCTTGATTGACACGTGATTCCCAAGGGATTCCCACGTGACTCCCTCGTGATTCCCACGTGATTGACAAGTGATTCCCACCTTATCCCCACGTGATTGACACGTGATTCCCACGTGATTCCCACGTGATTGACAAGTGATTCCCACGGGATTCCCACGTGACTCCCTCGTGATTCCCACGTGATTGACACGTGATTCCCACCTAATTCCAACGTGTTTGACACGTGATTCACACCTGATTCCCACGTGATTGACACATTCCCACGTGATTCCCACGTGATTGACACGTGATACCCATGGGATTCCCACGTGAGTCCCTCATGATTCCCACGTGATTGACACGTGATTCCCACGTGATTCGCACGTGATTGACACATTCCCACGTGATTCCCACGTGATTGACACGTGATTCCCACGGGATTTCTACGTGACTCACTTGTGATTCCCACGTGATTGACACGTGATTCCCGCGGGATGCCCACGTGACTCCCTCATGATTCCCACGTGATTGACACGTGATTCCCACGTGATTCGCACGTGATTGACACATTCCCACGTGATTCCCACGTGATTGACACGTGATTCCCCCGGGATTTCTACGTGACTCACTTGTGATTCCCACGTGATTGACACGTGATTCCCACGGGATTCCCACGTGACTCCCTCATGATTCCCACGTGATTGACACGTGATTGCCACGTGATTCGCACGTGATTGACACATTCCCACGTGATTCCCACGTGATTGTCACGTGATTCCCACGGGATTCCCACGTGACTCCCTCATGATTCCCACGTGATTGACACGTGATTCCCACGTGATTCGCACGTGATTGACACATTCCCACGTGATTCCCAGGTGATTGACACGTGATTCCCCCGGGATTTCTACGTGACTCACTTGTGATTCCCACGTGATTGACACGTGATTCCCACCTAATTCCCACGTGTTTGACACGTGATTCCCACCTGAATCCCACGTGATTGACACATTCCCACGTGATTCCCACGTGATTGACACGTGATTCCCACGGGATTCCCACATGACTCCCTCATGATTCCCACGTGATTGACACGTGATTCCCACGTGATTCGCACGTGATTGACACATTCCCACGTGATTCCCACGTGATTGACACGTGATTCCCACGGGATTTCTACGTGACTCACTTGTGATTCCCACGTGATTGACACGTGATTCCCACCTAATTCCCACGTAATTGACAAGTGATTCCCACGTGATTCTCACGTGATTGACACATTCCAACGTGATTCCCACGTGATTGACACGTGATTCCCACGGGATTCCCACGTGACTCCCTCATGATTCCCACGTGATTGACACGTGATTCCCACGTGATTCGCACGTGATTGAAACATTCCCACGTCATTCCCACGTGATTGACACGTGATTCCCACGGGATTTCTACGTGACTCACTTGTGATTCCCACGAGATTGAAACGTGATTCCCACCTAATTCCCACGTGTTTGACACGTGATTCCCACCTGATTCCCACGTGATTGACACATTCTCTCGTGATTCCCACGTGATTGACACGTGATTCCCACGGGATTCCCACGTGACTCCCTCGTGATTCCCACGTGACTCCCTCGTGATTCCCACGTGATTAACACGTGATTCCCACGTGATTCCCACGTGTTTGACACCTTCCCACGTGATTCCCACGTGATTGACACGTGATTCCCACGGGATTTCAACGTGACTCCCTCGTGATTCCCACGTGATTGACACGTGATTCCCACCTAATTCCCACGAGATTGACACGTGATTCCCACGTGATTCCCACGTGATTGACACATTCCCATGTGATTCCCACGTGATTGTCACCTGATTCCCACGGGATTCCCACGTGACTCCCTCGTGATTAACACGTGTTTGACACGTGATTCCCACATGATTAAAACGTGATTCCCCTTGATTTCCAAGTGATTGACACCTGATTTCCACGTGATTCCCACCTGATTGACACGTCATTCCCACGTGATTCCCTCGAGATTTCCACATAATTCCCACGTGATTGACACGTGATTCCCACGTGATTAAAACGTGATTTCCCCTTTGTTCCCACGTGATTGACACGTGATTCCCAAGGGATTCCCCCGTGACTCCCTCGTGATTCCCACGTGATTGACACGTGATTCCCACCTAATTCCCACGTGATTGACACGTGATTCCCACGGGATTCCCACGTGACTGACACATTCCCACCTGATTCCCACGTGATTCACAGGTGATTCCCACGGGATTCCCACGTGACTCCCTCGTGATTATCACGTGATTGACACGTGATTCCCACCTAATTCCCACGTGATTGACAAGTGATTCACATGTGATTCCGACGTGATTGACACATTCCCACGTGATTCCCACGTGATTGACACGTGATTCCCAAGGGATTCCCACGTGACTCCCTCGTGATTCCCACGTGATTAACACGTGATTCCCACGTGATTCCCACGTGATTGACACGTGATTCCCACGTGATTCCCACGTGATTCCTCGTGATTGACACTTGATTCGCACGTGATTCCCACGGGATTGACACGTGATTCCCACATGATTCCAACGTAATTACCACGTGATTCGAACTTGACTCTCACGTGATTCCCACGTGAT